>NW_005871443.1:584705-700932 GCF_000147115.1 Myotis lucifugus | reverse complement strand
CAGTCTGAGAGACCTAAAGTGTGGTCTGAATCATATCTCCCTGATAGTTTGTCCTGTTTCTTTGTCTCCGCATTTTTACACTTTCTTGGTGCACCCCCTTGTGGTCTTTGTGCGCAGTCTTGTTGTAGTTAAGCCTTGATTGTTGTAGTTAATACTAGAGGGATTTGACCACCAGGCCGACTGGCTGTGAGAATCAGCTGTGTCTGCAGTGGGAAAACTTCTGTCCTCTGGAGAGGTGCTAATCTAGCCTTTGCCTGAGGCGATCCGGCAAATGGCTCTGCGCAGGGCTTGGGCGGGGCGGGCTCAACAGGGCGTGTGGAGGGAGCAGTTATGGCTGCTCTCAGTCCCGTTCCCAGAGGCTCTGCTTCTCAGAACCCCGGCAACCGCTGCAAACCTCGGAAAGAAAGCTGCCCTCACGTTCCAACTGATGTCAGACAATCCCGCTTCTCCCGTTTGAGTCTGAGTCCCTAGAGACTCACCCGGATCTGGAGCTCAGAGTCTGAGACTCCCTCCTGATTGAAAACGACAACCGCGCCCTCAGCCACCAGCCCGCTCTGCGCGCGCACCACCGCACCTTTATATTTTCCACACTGCGCCTCCTCTGAGCCTCGGTATGCTGTTGTCTTTCCTTCTAGTTGAAGAGTCTCTCCTCAGCCAGCCTTCCTGTGGTTCTGGGTGATGTCCGTTCCGTCTTTTAGTTGTATTTTTGAAGTGGTTGTTTGTGGCAGCAGTCTCCGGTGTTTACCTATGCTGCCATCTTGGTCTCCGGTCTTTCCAACTGGATTTCAAACTGGGACTCAGGGATCCTATCTCCTAATTCTTTTGTTATTTCCAACAAAGATGAACACAGCATCTTTTAATCATTTATTCTAAACTATTCAGTGAGCCCCTACTAAGCGCCAGCCACTATGCTCAGCCTTCTAGAGCATATGTTCTAGAGGGAGAGGCACGCTAATGCGTTACATTAATCACACGTAACATTTCATCTCACTGAGAAAAGCCCGAAGGATGCGAGCCTGTTGGCCAGCGGCTGCACACAGCGTGGAGGTTCTGTGGCCACTTGTGGAGTGAGTTAAGTTTGACCTGTGTGACCTGGAGGCGTGCTGGGGCCATGGCGGTCTCCACAGTCATGCCGTGGACTGAAGATGAACTGATTATTTGTGGATGTATTTTTGGGCCCCGAGTCTCTTCCTTTAGAACAGAGGTGTGTACGGGAGAAACGCGGCCATCGTTTGTGCAGGAAGTTGGAAGGAAGACATGGTGCCGTTCCTGGCTCTGCTCTCCTGAGACTGAGCGTTGCTCACCCGCTCTCGCAGTCCTTCCTTTCTTGTCCCTGTAGATGGTCTTTCCTTGGGTATCCTGTGCCTGCCACTTTTTCCGAGAGCGAGGTTTCTTGTGTTTTCCCACTTGCAAGCTCTGTCACTTTGCAGACAAAGGTTCTATTGACAACCGGGCAGATGCTGGCTGGCTGAGCCGCCCCTCCCGACTGGCCCATGGGCCCTGCTCGGTGGCCAGACGCTGAGACTCTGATCGTCAGAGAAGGCGGCTCCACCTCCAGGAGGCACCCAACCGAGAAATTACCTACTTTCAGGCTTCCAAAATGTCAACTCCAATAAAGATCTCATTTTCTATTATTAAGGAATTACAGAAAGCAAGAACAGCTGACAGGCTCTTGATTTGTGGCTCCTTCTAGGGACAGGAAGCCTTCCAAAGCCACGGGTAGGAGTGGAGGCTGGCCAGGCAGCAGGGGCCCTCTGCTGGTGACCATGGATGGCACTGGTCACCCACAACTGGGGCGTCTGCAGCCCTCATGCTGCACCCAGGCCCGGCCAAAATGCAGATTGTTTTCTCCCTGGTGCGGGGGGGGGGGGGGGGGGGCGGGGGGCGGGGCACCAGGACGTGCCCACATCGAGGGAAGGAAGAAGATGGAAACGAGTTCACAGCTGCAGGCTCTTCCCTCAGCTGTGAGGCATCACTATTTTAAGGGTCAGGTTGACAATAGAAACCTATAAATGTTAAAATAGACATAAAATATTGTACTCTGGTCCTTGAGATTCCAGATTAGCTGGCTGTTTTCGTCACTTGGCATGTTTCAAGTGCCCTTTCTAAGATGGAATAATGCCCAGTGCCGTAAGCACTGTATCTTCTCCCTTTACTTACCTGCAGCATGCCTAAGCATTTGTGAGGTTTGTTTTGTGTGGAAACGGCCTGGACAGGCGCACCTTGTGTGTGTATATGTCTTTTCAAGTGAAGTCAGCTTTGGCTTCATGTGCTCCAAGCCGCTCAGGAGAGCACCACACCCCCAGCCCAGGATCGTGCAGCTGAGCCGCAATCCAGCTAAAGCTGTTAGGGCGCTAACGAAGTGACGCCGTGGAGGAGGGTGTGATGGAGGCTAACACCCTCTCTGTTCCAGTTGGTGCATGCTGCGGGCCAGATGGTCGGGTACTGACTTTCCTGTTTCTCGGAGATGTCTTGGGGTGACTGCGATCAGGAGCCAGGCTTTGTTCTGAGACAGAGAACAGAGCAGCTCGCAAATTGGTCTTTAAAAGAAGGCGTGGAAGTGCCATCTATGCAGAGGCTGAATGTGCCCCAGGTGGCTGCTGCCTGCACCTGCAGCGCTTCTCTAAGACATAAGGGTGAAGGGTCAGTCCTGTTAGATCAGTGGTTCTTAACCTTCTGGCCCTTTAAATACAGTTCCTCATGTTGTGACCCAACCATAAAATTATTTTCGTTGCTACTTCATAACTGTAATGTTGCTACTGTTGTGAATCGTAATGTAAATATCTGATATGCAGGATGGTCTTAGGCGACCCCTGTGAAAGGGTCGCTGTGAAAGGGTCGTTCGACCCACAGGTTGAGAACCGCTGTGTTAGATGCTCTGTTGGCTGTGAAAAGCTATTGTCTCTGAGGATTCCGAGTGGGGGTGGTCTGGAACTTCTTGATCAACAACTGAATGTAATAAAAATGCATCCAGGCTCAGTGGGTACCATATCCACAGGGAGGGAGCGGGGCCTCCCCTCACACCCCTGGAACAAGCTGTCATCCTACCTCTGCTTCCTCTCTCAGAGCTGCTGCCCTTTGGGGGCCCCTGTCTCCCCCAGCTTAGGATGGGTGAGTCCTGGCCCTTAAGACCTCAGCCTGAGGCCCCCAGGCACCTGAGGGGTCGACCACCACCCTGCATTTTGCCCTCTTGTAGGTAGTTTATTTCCTCCCCCTGTCACACATGGTAACTACATGCGCGCTCCACACACGAGCTTCCGTCCTCTCACGGCTCCACTCTCAGTCCTGGAAACGTGCCCGAAATGTGAGAGCTCAACAAATATGTGTGTAATGGCAAGTTAATGGATGAGTAAAGCCTAGTTTAGGGATGAATGAAGGGATGAGTGGATTTTTTATAATGATGAGTTAATGAAGGGAGAAAGATAACCAACGACCAAGTCAGTAATCTGGGAGGGAAATGCAGACGTATCCCAGAAAGTAGAGTGAAAAGAGAAAGATTTAAAAATATTAGATAAAGCTCATTGAAGTCATGGCCGAGCCATGAGGCCCCACCTTCCCTAACAGGAGTTCCAGAAGAAAAGTGGTGCAGAAATGAAGAAATGGCCAGGACAGGGTGGCACTAATTCTGAGGACCGCAATGCCATGGAGTGGAGGAGCAAACCCCTCTCCCAGAAAGGAATGTTCTGGTAAATGGAGAACCTGAAGCCTCCCCAGGAGGGACAGTAGCTCAGTGCCGCTGACGTGGGAAGGAATGAGGAGAAGGGCACTCAGATGGCTGAGAGGAACTGATCATGCGTCTGTATGTAGCCAACCTGACATACAGACGTAGGATTAGGACTTTGGCTTCCGGCCACACTGGAATAGTGGGAACCGAGTCCCCTCTCCCACCACAAACGTCTGAAGAGCTGGGTGCCTTAGGAGTGGACCAGCTCAGGACTCGGGCAACTGACAGCTTAGCTGTGACTCCCTAATAAGGGGAGCAGACGAGATGAGCCATGGCACCCAGCTTTTGTCCTGGAGGTGTGCTGTGACATGGGGGGGAGGTGTCCCAGGCAGAGCTCGGAGGGGGGCGAGGCCACTGTGGGCATGTTTGGGAGAGGGAGGACTTCCCAGTGCTCCACCAGCCAGTGTGATCAAAGGTGAAGAGCCAGGGTTGGGCAGAGCAAGGGGGCTGTGGGCTGAGGGCTCCCTTTGTGGGGTGAGACTTATTTGAGTCCCCAGCCCAGTGGAGAGCCATCAGGACACCCTGCACGGGCCCCAGGAGGCCACACCTGTGAAGTGGGGCCAAACCAAGAGCAGTTGCAGGCCCCTCCGGACAAAGCTTCAACCAAACATTGCCACGATCGGCCCGAAGCAAGAGACTCTTAACCACTGATCAGCACAAGACCCAGCGGCTGTGTCCTTTACAGACGACAGCAGAATCAGGGCAGCAGCAGCACCCACGTCCACTCAACACTGACCTGCCACCTGGGGAGGAGCAGCCCACAGAACGGACTGGGGCATGAAGATGCGATGGGATTAATGACAGGACGCTCAGGGAGCGAGTCTGACTCACTCCCTGACATGAGTCAGGACAGCTGGCCCCGGGCCTGCAGGCGTGAGTGTAGCTTGAGACTGGGGCATCCTCCACTGTCATGAGGCGCATGTGGCATGGAGGTTAGGCACAGGCGGTAGCTGTAAGCCTGCGCCTCAACTCCCCCACTTCTAACCTGGACTTCACAACAGTGCGGCTCCGTAAGGTTATGGAGAGGCCAGTGCATGCGTCGTGGACAGCTCTGGAATAGCACCGGCTCCTAGGAGAGTAGGCAGTGACGTGCTCATGAAAATTCACTGGAAACGCTCTCCATGCAGAGGCTCCTCTACCCTGAAAGCAGCGCACACTCTCTCCCACCCCAGATGTTTTCTGGTTGCTAATCAGTGGATGGAAGCTTCCAGCCCTGGACAGCCACCCCCACATGGCTCAGGGCCCTTGGCCTTGAGCTGTGAGACAGCTGCTCTTGGACCTAGGGAGGCTGTGAGCTGCAGCCTGCGGGCCTTTCATCTCCCACTCCTGACCACCCCTCCCGCTTCTCTCCACAGCATCCTCGAGTGCCAAGGCCTCCCCATCGTGAATGGGCAGTGCGACCCTTACGCCACTGTGACACTTGCAGGACCATACAGGCAAGTAGCTGCCACCCGCACCTGCCCGGGCCCCCGGGCCTGCAGGGTGGGGCATAGGCACCAGAAGGATGGGGAGCATTCCTCAGTCAGAGGAAGGGAGGATGCGCTGCAGGTAGAATGTGTAATCTTGACTTCCTTTTGTTTCCTTTATTGGCCTCACATGGTTTTGTGAAAAAAAGGAAGACTTGATGTTTTTCATGCTGAGTATTTTTGGCTCAGTAAAGGTCCCTGATTTGCATACCATCTGGGGTTGGAGACAAACAGAAATATTTATAAGATAAATAGAGGCAGCAAATTACTTGTGCATTTGATAGCTCAGTCTCAAGGCTGAGAGATTTGGCATCGCAAGTGTTATTTCTGATCCTGATCCTTCCTCCCTTGATTACAGATCGGAAGCCAAGAAGACGAAAGTGAAAAAGAAGACCAACAACCCTCAGTTTGACGAGGTGTTTTACTTTGAGGTCGGTGTCTCAGTGATTTCAATGTTGAGTTGAAACCCTGCCCCCGAGATCCTTTGGCAAAAAGTCTCGATCTGAAGGCTCTCAGCCAGTTGCTTCCTCTGAAAGTTCTCTGGGTGACGTCCCCCACCAGAGATTCCCCCACTCTGCAGCCCCTGCTCCCTAGAAAGAAAGGCCACCCCTGCTTCCAGAATGACTCAGCTTCGAGTTGCGTTCTTACCAATTCATTCTTTCCAAATGATCAGGACTTTGGGTTTTCTTAATTGTTTTGTTTTTGTGGGTGTTTTTTTTCCGGGGTTTTTTTTTGTTGGTGGTGGTGGTTTTGTTTTTTTTGTTTTTTTTTGGCCTTTTCCACCCAATCTTTCCTGAGCAGTGAAGGGAGGCTTGTTTCACCAGAAATAGTGAGGGTTTTGAAGCAAAGAGGAAGTGTTTTTGGACACAGAGATCCCCCAGCTGCCTCTCCGAATGTGAACCACCAAGATTAGTAAGCTGCAGGGTGTGAGGGCTGAAGACCGGACCGGAACCACAGTGCACACAGCTGGTGTAGTGATAAGACGGCCCATACGGAATGTACTGAGGCGGGCGTTCTTTCCGTCCTCAAAGGTTTCTTGAATGCTTACTCTCCACCAGGTCATGGTAGGTGAGGATGACCGAGGCCCTCGCTCCCGTCCTCCTCACGATCCTGCAGCCCAGCAGGAGGGATCATTCCACTTGCTGCAGTGAAGGTTCAGTTAGTGGCTCCAGGAGACAAAAAGCAATTGCAGCCAGCAGTGCTGCCGGGGGCGTGGGGTGAGGCTCCCAGAGTGGGGACAGTCTGGGAGGGGGCATGCACAGGTGTGGAGGTCAGGAGGGTGCAGGAAACTGTACCTGGAATGCAGAGTGAGGTCGGGTGAAAAACGAGGAATTTTGGAAAATGAAGTTGGAGAGATGAGTTAGAACCAAGCGCTCATGGGCAGAGGACCTGGGCCTTCTCCGCTGGCCTCTGGAAGCTCACACGTTTCCTCCATGGAAGTCAGTGGCTGGCCTTGGGGTAGCCCTGGGGAGGGCGATGGAGCCGGGAACCTGAGGGCGTAGTGAAGGGCCCCTCTCTGTCCAAGATGGACATTCTGGCTTTATAGTTGGGTGAGGAAATGGTTCTTAACAGACTGAAGATAAGCCAGGAAGCCCATGCGGCCACCCTCACCTCCAGGGACTCATGCTGTGTCTCCAAAGGCAGGGATGACACCTGGAACAGAAACTGCAGGAAAGTCCTTAACATGAAAGTGCATTAAAGGCGGCAGCACCTTCCATGTCTGGAGGCTCAGACAGGCGCTTTCCCAGCTTTTGATTTTACCACAACACGCAGTAAGGCACAGACTTCACACCGTGACGCACTGACTTCACACCGTGATGCACTTCCCGCCAACAGCTGCATCCACTCCTGTGTGGTTCTCACTCACATGAGGAGCGCTGCGTACTTGCTATGGTGGATTTGGCGAAAATTGTGGGTCTCAACTCACTAGATGAGTTTAACGGCCCCAGATGATTGAATGTAGCAGTAGGGCCGAAGCCTCAGGCTTCCAGAGAAGGCCTAGACCTGGGCTCTCGGTGCTGCTGGTTAGGGCCTCGCTCGCAGCCTCCGCCCGGAGGACCTTTGGAAGATGCTTGTGTGTGGAGTTGATGTCCTTTGACTCAGAGGCTCAGCCCTGCTTAGCCGCACGCTCCCTCTTGTCAGGTTCTCCTCACCTCCTTTCAGCCTGGGCTGGCAAACAGCCCGAGGCCCAGCCCTGCCAGGGGACCCTGCGCCCGGCGGGGAGCGAGGGGCTGGCAGGCAGCCTCCTGCAGGAGTTTCAACAGGAGGTAGTCTCCAGCCCAGCTTATTCCAGGATAAAAGCCAGACTTACCTAAAAACCCTTAAATATCTAAGTGAAATGATTTAAAATTCTGTAAGTCACCTTCATTCACTCGATAGATATGTTAGGTGACAGGCAGGAGTAAGGCAGGGAGGAAGCAGGCCAGCCTCTGTGCCATCCCCCTGGAAGCCAGACACCTCATCATAGTATTGGGGTCATGCCAGGCAGGGGGCGCAGGGGGCTTCCTGGAGGAGGTGGCACTTCAGAGACAACTGCCGGCTTCCCAGCGTGGAGCAGAGTGAGGAATGGCCTCAGGAGTGAGCTGGGCAGGGGGCACAGGTTGTGGAAAGATCCCCTGTGCTGGGTGAGGAAGACAAGTGGGGACCCTGGGGGCCTTCAGAAGTTTTAGCCAAAGGAGATTAGGTCGGGGCCAGCTGGGCTGTGGCTGGTGGGAGCTGGGCTTGGGCAGTACAAGGACAGGCTGCCAACAAGGTGGAGGCAGCAGGTGGGAAAGCTGGGGAGGAGCAGATTGGAGGCATGAGGGCATGGATATCAGGAAGGGGAGGTGGTCAGCAGGAGGAGTGGATGTCAGGAGGGGGAGGTGGTCAGCAGGAGGAGTGGATATCAGGAAGGGGAGGTGGTCAGCAGGAGGAGTGGATGTCAGGAGGGGGAGGTGGTCAGCAGGAGGAGTGGATGTCAGGAGGGGGAGGTGGTCAGCAGGAGGAGTGGATGTCAGGAGGGGGAGGTGGTCAGCAGGAGGAGTGGATATCAGGAACGGGAGGTGGTCAGCAGGAGGAGTGGATGTCAGGAGGGGGAGGTGGTCAGCAGTAGGAGTGGATGTCAGGAAGGGGAGGTGGTCAGCAGGAGGAGTGGATGTCAGGAGAGGGAGGTGGTCAGCAGGAGGAGTGGATGTCAGGAAGGGGAGGTGGTCAGCAGGAGGAGTGGATGTCAGGAGAGGGAGGTGGTCAGCAGGAGGAGTGGATGTCAGGAGGGGGAGGTGGTCAGCAGGAGGAGTGGATGTCAGGAGGGGGAGGTGGTCAGCAGGAGGAGTGGATGTCAGAGGGGGAGGTGGTCAGCAGGAGGAGTGGATGTCTGGAGGAGGGAGGGAACTGGCAGGATGCTCCTGGGTGCTGGGAGGGTACATGGAAGTTAGTGTGATGTGCCCTGCGTAGCCCCACACCCCCACTCGCCGGAATTGGGCCCCAGTCCAGCCTCTGCTCATTCTCGGTAGGTGGGGCGCACAGCCTCCACCCCTGAGCTGGTTGGTCCAGGGCAGGCGCTCCGTCTAACTCCCTCTCCCTCCCTCTGCACCACCAGGTGACCAGACCCTGCAGCTACAGCCGAAAGTCCCACTTCGACTTCGAGGAGGAGGATGTGGACAAACTTGAAATCCGGTGAGCAAGAATCAGGGTTTCGAGATTCCTGGTTGGAGGCTGAACTCACCTCTTCTGTCCGCTTTTGTTTTGTTTCGCTTTGTTTTTTGGTTAATCCTCGCCTGAGGACATTTTTTCCATTGCTTTTTCAGAGAGAGTGGAAAGGAGGGAGGGGGAGAGAGAGAAAAAAATATCGATGTGAGAGAGACATATCGATTGGTTGCCTCCCGCACACACCCTGATCGGGGCTGGGGGCTGGAGATGGCACCTGCAGCCCATGTATGTGCCCTTGACTGGGAATCAAACCTGAGACTCTTCGTGTGCAGGCCAATGCTCTAACCACTGAGCAAAAACATAGGGGAGTGGATAGGGGGGTTTTAACGTTCTTGGTGATTTCAACACGAGGATGTTGGAAATTGGAATCAGTCATAATCACCCAGGTGTTCGGGTGGCTGTGGCTGAAAGGACACTTACTTTCCCAAGGGGCAAACTCGGCTGTACAGTCCGGCTGCTTTGGGACTCTCCTGACACAGCCTTCGGTGTGCAGAGTCGGTACTTGTCACCTAGAACAGGGGTGGGGAAGGCCCTGCCCGCGGGCAGTGTAAGGCCTGAGAACTCATTTGATCTGCATTAGGGGTGAGTTAATTAAATGTTTGGCCACATATAGCAGGCTAATTTTTAAGTTGATAATTTTGTATGGCCTGTGAATGATGTTATAAATATCCAAGTGGCCCTTGGCAGAAAAAAGGTTCCCCACCCCTGCCCTGGAAGATCCCAGCCTGAGTTCACCCGCATCAGTTTTAGGATCCCCTCAGGGGCCCACTTCGCCTGCTCTGCCTGTAGGAAGCCCCGCCCACCTGCAGCGCCTGCCCCAGGGGTAAGGTGCCTGGGAGAGAGCATCCTAAGCCAGCTGTGCGTTCCGTCGTCCTGGGCCCGGGTGCCCACCCCTGGGTCTGAGTAGCCGGTTCAGGAGAAGCGTAGGAATGCCCTGATTTGACACGATTTAAAATCTCCTTTCCTTTAGGCCAGGGTTTTCCGAGGCGTTCATTTGCGGGGTACTCTGGAATCCCTCCCTCGAACCTGCAGCGGCTTTCCGGGCCTCTGAGCAATAACCAAGCTGTGGGGGGCTCCAGGCCCGGTGGGGGCTGACCTTTGGGGTACAGGGTACAGGCCAGGGCTCTTCCCTCTCCCAGGTGCGGGGGACCTTGGGGCTCTGCTCGGCCCTCTCCTGGGCTCAAGTCCTGAGGGGTCGTGGCCTCCACACACAGATCTTGGTTTGAGCCCAGCTTTACGTGTTTCCAGGCAGTTTAAATCTTCCATTTCAAAATACTGAAGCCGAGGCGAAGTGACCCCAAGTCGAGAAGGTCCCCACTGGAGGTCTGCAGGCCTTATTTGAGGTTTGACTGCACACTGCCTGCTTTCAGACCGACGGCTCTGCTTCTTTGTTCAGAGAAAGAAGTGTTTATGAAAGACTCGGCTTTGAGTTCAAGCGTGAAGTCCTAGTTCTTTTTCTAAGCATCCAAACCAAAGATGCTTTTAAATGCTTCTCTTATTAAAAAGAAAAGGCTGCCCGGCGACTTGTTCGTAGTTTGCTGAAGTGTTGCTCGGCAGGTTGAAGAGTCTTCTGCTTGTAATTCTAAGTGTCTGCACGGGTCAGTGTTCATGTCTGTGTTCCTGCGTGTTCCTGCGGGACATCCTTCGCCTGCTGTGATGTCCACGGCCCCTGCTCGGATTTGCAGGGGCAACCGAAGGGCTGCTACAGTCTTCTAGAATTTTCCCCGGTCTTAAATTGCAGCTCATGGATATCCTCTGATTAAGCTGTTTGCTGTGGGGGTATGCCATGCTCGCTAGTTAGCACCGGGGAGCGTCGTCCACCTCCATCTGTCACTCGTGTGCAATCGCCACGTCCCCAAATCGGAGGGAACAGAATTCTCTCTGGAGGAAAAGGCTCATGGGTGACAGACTCTTTAGCAGGGGGGTGTGGACGTTTCTCAGAGATGGCACATTGTGCTGAGCTTGCAGCCGGCAGTGACAGGCCCTCGGGTATGAGTCACAGTGGTAGGTCGGAGGGATCTTGGGTGCGGGGTTCTGAGTGCAGGTAGGGAAGGAGGAATCAGACACAGTTTTTCTTCCAGGTGTACTTTCACGGAAGGTAGGGGACATCCTGGCTGTTAGGTTGGGCAGCCTGGCCAGCCCCCCGTGGGTACCATTCTCTGCATTAGCCTGAGCAGAGCTAGATTTCATTTATTCCCTCCATTATGCAGAGCCCGCAGACTGAGGCCACCTGCTGGGTGCTCCTGCCGTGTCTGAGACACGGCCCAGCCCTGAGGGCAGGTCCTGCCACCCTGGGACCTCTCCCAGGTACAGGCAGGGGACGCTCCTGTCTTCAGGGCACAGCACTTCCCTCCTGTTACAAAGACAGGAGGCAGCTCACCGACCTGCCTGAGGCTCGGCCTCTACCTCCTCTGGGTCCTGGCAGCCCGGGCAATGCACATCTCCACACCAAAGCCTGGTCCTGCTTGACCTCACGTCTTAAATGCCCCCAGTCGGTGTAGATCTCCACAGAGCCTGACTTGGTGGAACCGAAGGCTCCGCCGTGCTCCAACCCTCCTGCTGGGAGAAAGGACGCCAGCAACAGCCTCTGCCTCCCCCGGCCGTTCTCCAGAGCATCCACATGCCGACTGTTGTTTTTCAGGGTTGACCTCTGGAACGCCAGTAACTTGAAATTTGGGGACGAGTTTCTGGGAGAACTACGGATTCCGCTGAAAGTGCTGCGGCAGTCCAGCTCCTACGAAGCGTGGTAAGGTGGCGCGTGCCTGCCTGCCGTCCCGAGCTGCGGGCGGAGGGACAGAGTTAACAAGTCAGAGGGGCACAAGGCTGCGTCTTTACACTTTACAGCCCAAACGAAATGCACACGTCAGCTTCCTCTCTGGCCACCTGCTCTCATTCTGCCAAGTCCTAGCTAGTCTAGCGCTGCACGGGGTGGGACCCAGGAGAGGCAGAGCGTGTGGGAAGCACTGCTGAAGCGGTGGTGTGCGCAGTGGTCTGCCCCGCCCGCCAGCACGAGCTCAACACCCCCCTCATGTTGGAAGCTCTGCCACACGTTTCTTTGAATCCTTTCAGTTTTGCTCTGCTTGTTGCTAGCCACTGTCGTGTTCACCCCCTCCCCCTCCTCATCCTCTCCTTTCTTCCCACCCTTCCCCTTTTCCCATCATGATCTTTGTCCCGTGGCTCTGTGTCCTGTGTTGGCAGCTCTGATAGGAAACATCCCTAGGGGAATGCCCCGGGTGCAGGGACCCTGCAGGGGCTGTCCTACAGAATCCCCCTGAGCCCCTCCTGCCTCAGACCCTGACACAGAGCCCCCCCTTGACGGGGGACAGCCCTGGGAGGTGCTGCGGCCTCACGCCACCTGTCCTGTGTCCTGCGCCCAGGTACTTCCTGCAGCCCCGAGACAATGGCAGTAAGAGCCTGAAGCCTGGGGACCTGGGGTCCCTGCGGTTGAACGTGGTGTACACAGAAGACCACGTCTTCTCCTCCGACTACTACAGCCCCCTGCGGGACCTGCTGCTGAAGTCTGCGGACGTGGAGGTACTCCTGTGCTTGTGCACCTGTAACCTCAGCGCCCCCCCCCCCGCCCCCGCCCTGTCCCTAATCCCCGCAGCCACCGCGGCCCCCACCTGGGCCGCCTGGTCCCTACTGGTGACTTCCCTGTAGCCTGGCCCCTCTGGGCCCGTTTTGTGCGCAGGAACATCTGAGTCTCCCTTTGCTGGGTGAGGGGGTGTCGGGGGGGGGCCTGGAAGCTGCCCTGGGGTCACGCTGTGTCCCTACGCAGCCCGTCTCGGCGTCCACGGCTCACATCCTGGGCGAGGTGTGCAGAGAAAAGCAGGAGGCGGCCATCCCGCTGGTGCGACTCTTCCTGCACTATGGCCGAGTGGTGCCCTTCATCAGCGCCATCGCCAACGCCGAGGTCCGGAGGACACAGTGAGTGCGGCCTCTGCCCGGACCCCTCATTTCCCAGGGGTCTGGCCTGGTGATGGGCTGGGGCTGGGGCTGGGGCTGGGGCTGGAGCTGGGCAAAGTTGGGGGGCCCCGGGCAGCAGAAGTCTCCTCCAAAACACGTCACAGCACAGGGATGGGGCAGATAAGGAAACCATATAGATTCCAGTTTTCTTTCAGAGAGACACTTACTGTCTTTAAAATTGTACCTTTTCTTCCGGAAATCTCAAGGTGCGTGTGCAAGAAGGGGGTGACTGTGGCACCGGCTGCCTCAGGAACGGGCTCAGTCCAGTGTCAAGCCCCCCTTCGAGGCCTGGGTCGCTGGATCCCAGGACCTGCCCCACTAGTGGAGCGGGTTCTACATGCCCTGGGTCCCTCAGTGCAGAAACACCCAGACGCAGCCTGGTTGAAAGAGGTTCTAGAAAGCACAGCCCTTCCCTGCCAGATCTCCTGTGCTGGCCCCAGGTTTGGTCCTTAGAGGCATTCGGTGGTTCATTTGTATAAAACAAGCCCCAGGGAGGGGAGCACCGCCAGCTCCTGTCCCTTTGGATGGGTTGATGGCAGGAGGCGTGTTGCTGACGTGTTACACAGACAGGACGGCCAGGACCCCTGCTGTGACATGTCCGCTCTGGTCTCGGGCTCCTTCTAAAGCCCCCGATAGCAGACTCCCCGGGCGGGCGTGTGCCTGCCTCTGAGGACGGGCACTCCAGAATAGGTTCTGCTTCTCCTCCACCTCGCTCGCTGAGGAGACAGAAGTCACCCCGATGCTGTCTTCCAGGGACCCCAACACCATTTTCCGAGGAAACTCGTTGACATCCAAGTGCATTGACGAGACGATGAAGCTGGCGGGGATGCACTACCTGCACGTCACCCTGAAGCCCACCATCGAGGAGGTAGGTCGGGGTCCCCAAGGGCCCAGTGTTATGGGGGTGCATGCAGGAACCCACATGTCTGTGTGAGGGACAGACAGACATACAGGGAACGCAATGTGAACGAACAGCTGTCACTTTAAGGTCAGCTGCGTTCCCAGCCTCACCACACACCTGCCGTGTGTATTTCAGAATCGTCCTCATTTTCTCAAATTAAAAAACCACTTGAGAAAACCCATTATTCTGAAGACAGAGGCCCTGCAGGAGAGGGCACCCCTTCCCACAGGTGCTGGCTCTCCCCAACCTCGCAGGGCCTGGGGTTTTCTCTGGAGCCCCCTGCAGCTGTGGCGGCCCCGCCCCGACTTCTTGTAGCTGTTGACACATGAAAGGAACCACACGCTTCCTTTCCATGGGACTCAGCATTTCTTCCCTGAGCCCTTCATGGGCACCTGGGCAATTCCCTAAAAAACAGGCCCCGTGCTGTGCTGGTTGAGCCTCTGTGCGGTTTCCTGGCAGCACTTTGAAGTGAAACGTTGTGAAGCTTTATGGCGCCGGGTTCCATGGGAGATAATGCAGAACCATCTTCCAGGAAGTCCCGTTCCCCTCGGAACTCCAGCCTCGCACACTGCCTGGTCTGCGGCCACTCTTCCCCATGCAGCTGGTGGGGGGGCTGGCTGTGGGCAGCTGTGTTCTGAACAAGGCTCATGGCATCCGTCCCTGAGCTGATACTGCTGCCCCCTGCCCCCTGAGCTCCTGGGATCTGTCTCACTCACTCCTGGTCGCAAATGCTCTTTCCAGATATGCCAGAGCCACAAACCCTGCGAAATCGACCCCGTGAAGCTGAAAGATGGCGAAAACCTTGAAAACAACATGGTAAGGGGCTCCGGCTCGTTCACCAACACTTTCCAGAGCCAGCGCCTGTCTTGAGGCTCTGTCAGGTGGGGCAGGGCGTGCTTTGCAAGGGAACGCACAGGAGCCTGAGGCAGACGCTGACTTCACCTGCTGTGAGGGAACCAATCCCAGGCCACGATTGGCCACCGTCTGTCTTTGCTCTTGAGTTCCTTCCTGCCATGAGCACCACTCTGTGGCCTGCCACTCTTCTCCTGCTCCTTCCCTTCCTGGGACAGCCAGGAGCCCTCCCCCTGCCCTGCCCCCTGCACCCCTGCATGGCGTGGCCTCACCAGCCTCAGTCTCCCCAGCCCTCAACAAACACAGGTCTCAAACCTACCACCCAGGCTGTTCCCAGAGCTGTTTCTTAAAACATCAAAACTCCCTAATTTTGACATTTCACCCTAAATATTTCTGTCTTTTTTATGATTTCTCCATCCAGATCAGGCGATGTCTTTGTTGTGCCTTAAAAAAAAAAAAAAAAAGACAAGGTTCTCACCTTCGGGAACTTACACTTCAGTGAATTTGACTGTGTTTAGTTAATGAGGTCAGGCACGGAGGAGGGGACACAGTGTGGCTTTCCCCACACCCCAGAACCCCTATTATTTGCACTATATGAATTACTATAACTGGTCAGTACGTATTTTAGGAGGGTTTTTTTAAAAACCATGATGGGAATTGTATCTTTTGCTGCCACAGCTCCCCGAGGCTGCTCTGGGCTGGTGTCCGACCTCTGGACGCGCTCCCTCCCCATGTGGTTGAGGTGCTATGCAGCCTGGGAGAGAGTCGGGTCCACATGGGCACTGTTGGGGTGTCCCACCCACATCTCATTGCAGGAGAACCTGCGGCAGTACGTCGACCGCATCTTCAACGTCATCACCAAGTCGGGGGTGAGCTGCCCGACGGTCATGTGTGACATTTTCTTTTCTCTCCGAGAGGCGGCTGCCAAGCGCTTCCAGGGTGAGTGCTCTGGATACGCTCAGCCAGCAGGAAACACCTACAGACCCTCCCTAGGTGGCTCCCTTCCCCTGCGCCAGACGCCTCAAAGCACAGAAGGGGCGTCTCAGAGCCCCATAAAGAGGCCAGAGCTCAGGTGTCAGCATGCATCCCTTTGCGTGCATGTCTGCGGGCAGAGCGCCCTAGTCCCCATCTGCGCCTATCGCTGGGTGAGCTAGGGCTGCGGCCCCACACCAGGCAGTAGGCCGAGTTTCGTCCAGTGGAACAGTGTCTACTTGCCTGGGTCTGGTCCGGGTCCTCTGGCAGTTTCCTACTTCAGTCCACCATGTCGCCACTTGGTGCTCTGTGTCACCTAACTCTGCCTGGCTATATTTCTAAGAAAGACAGGATGAATTGGGACTGGAAGGGTTCCAGGGATGAGCCCCCTCTTTATGCTCATTTCTTGGGGAGGCGCCCAGAGCTGCCATGGCATCCAGCCCTGTGGGAGGGGTCATGTTAACCAAGGACCTGGGTACAGGGCACTCACCAGCTCAGACCACTTGGTACCTGGCCCCTGCCTGGTCCAGTGAGCACATCCCTAACTCGCTTCCTCCATCCCTGGGAGCCCATGAATCAGCCCAGACGTGACCTGCTGCCTTGGGAACCGCTGAAACCTCAGCCTCCATGCAGAGCAGTCCCTGTGCCCAGATAGAAGGTCCCCAGGTGAACCCAGCCCCTTCCCTCCACCTGCTGGGGCAGCTCAGCTTCCATAGCCGAGCCCGGCCAGGACCTCCTGCTCTCAGAGCTCGGGCTCCTTCTAGGGCCAAAAAGGAACCCCGTGTCTGGGACCGGCAGTTACCAAGCACACCAAGCCTCTGATCCTCTTTGGGACAAGATGGAAGGAAGTAAATAATGAACAGACCATATCCTCCCATCCCCGATGTGAGTGACCCGCCCAATAATGAGCCGTCTCCCTGTAAGGCCACTAGGGCCTGGTGAGCGGGTCCTGTCTGTTACAGCCCAACTGCCAGACGGTGTTATTAATAACAGTGAGGGGGAGAGAGAGGGGGAGAGAGAGAGAGGGAGAGAGACAGGGAAGGAGAGAGGCAGTGGGTCCAGGAGAGCCGCAGGCCAGCACCTCTGCCTCGGGGGGCCCTGGGTGGAGCAGGGGCCCTGGGGTGCAGCCCCTCGCCCCGGTCCACTGCTGTGATCTGTAGGAAGCCCGTTGAGTTGGCTCTCTGTGCCCTGGCTGCAGATGACCTGGACGTGAGGTACACGGCGGTGAGCAGCTTCATTTTCCTGAGGTTCTTCGCGCCTGCCATCCTGTCCCCCAACCTCTTCCAGCTCACGCCTCACCACACGGTAAGTGAGCACCAGCCCTGCAAGCTGGGACCCAGCCCTCCTGTACCAGCAGGTGACGGTGGCCCAAGCCAGACTCATTGCCAGGCCTATGGAGGTGGAGAAACAACGGTTCCATGGCGGTGGGGTTGTGAACATGACACACGCACTTGCCTCCTTCATCTACAAGGACTTTAGCGGCTTTCCTAGGCTGTGTCAGTTCAAACATGGACGCTGTGACCAGGTTTTAACTGCTGACTGCTGTTATGTTCTCCTCTCCCCATGGGAAAAATTGAGTATTTATCATCTTGTGTATATGCAGTCATTTATTCAGTCAAGCACCAGATGATAATTGAGCACCCGTATGTGCCAGGCTCTGGGCTTTCCCGGAGCTGATGTCAGTGATGCATCAGCAAAGGAAGTGCCAGGTGTGGGCAGTGTTTGGTGGAAAGTCCAGGGTGACGGGCCCATTCCTGGTTCTGTTGGTTCTAAATTAAACTTACAACCATGTGAAGGTAAGAGAGGTGACCTGGGAGTCACAGAACTGGGCATGGTTACGGGACAGGGATGCCGCTACGTTCAAGATGCTCCTGACTAAGTGATATCCAGCAGCTCTTTTCACACGTGGCCACTGGGGAGCCATCCGTGCTTTGTGGAAGTGCCGGGGTCTGGGTCTGGAGAGCCTGCATTTCTAGCAACTCCCAGACCACGCAGAGTAGAAGGGTCCAGGTGAACTTCTCCGAATCCAGTGTTTGTGTGTTTACGGTTCACTCACAGACAACATGCAGCTTATAGGGATGCCACTCATTTTGCTGGCTGTGCACTGCTGGGCTCAACCACAAGCATTTCTGTAAAACCGAAGCGAAACTCGCATTTCTCTCTCCCGTCTGGCAGGACCCACAGACGTCTAGGACGCTGACGCTTATCTCAAAGACTATTCAGACTCTTGGCAGCTTATCCAAGTCAAAGTCTGTAAGTGATGTCTTTTAATCATCTTCTTTTTAACAAAAGAGAGTGTGTTTAATGCATTTATAAGGATAAAGAACAATAGAACCTGCCAGGCGTCCTCCCGCACCAGCTTAGGAGGTGGAATTCCAGCCCTAGCCAAGCGCCTCTGCACTGCGGGCTGTGAAACGTGGCTTTCTGAGGGGAAATCAGGGTGGCAGGTGGTACGTTACTGTCACCTGCGGGACGGCGGCAGGCGCACTCCTGTGTATGGGTTCGGAGACCGAGTCTCCTCAGCGCAGCTTTGGGGCCAATGCTTGGCTCTCTCTGAATCAGAGTGAAGCAAAAGGTGCGCCGATCGCTTCCCTCCATCACCAACCCCAGTTTCCGTTGGCTGGAAGTTCAGATAAACAGGCGCCTGCCGGTCAGGGTCTGCGCAAAATCCACCTCATGTTCACACCCAGAAAGAGCAGAGTGACCTCCCTATGAAAGCAGTGCTAACTGGGCTGGGCACGGGATGGTCGTTTACAGGCCCTTCTGAGTTACTGGGCTTTGCCCTGATGCCTGTCCGTGCCCCTCGGTCACAGGTGAGGCTCCATCCCAGCGACCATGCCTGGGTACAGCATAAACTTCATAGACCTGGAACCCTGATGTCAGTGAACACACGTCGAAGGGGGTTGAGCCATACAGTT
This sequence comes from Myotis lucifugus, assembly GCF_000147115.1. Classification (NCBI taxonomy): domain Eukaryota; kingdom Metazoa; phylum Chordata; class Mammalia; order Chiroptera; family Vespertilionidae; genus Myotis; species Myotis lucifugus. The sequence continues at coordinate 682,446 of NW_005871443.1, read as the reverse complement.
AGCTCTTAAAACGCCACTTAAGTGGAATTCGTCTCTTGTGAACGTTTTAGCGTGCTTCTGTGATTTCAGGTCTGATTTAAGTACCTGGGCTAAACTTCTAGAGCAGTACCTACCTCCCCTCCCTCCCGACCCCAGGGGTCCTAGCATCTTCCCTCCGTTTAGTTACCATAACAGGCTTGCTGCAGCCTGTGCCACTAGAGTCTTCAGAGTTGGGCCATGAGCCAGGAGACCTGTAGGCCTTTGTTAAGTGACCTGCTTCATTTTAGGCCAGCTTTAAGGAATCCTACATGGCTGCATTTTACGAATTCTTCAATGAGCAGAAATATGCTGATGCTGTAAAAAATGTGAGTACCAACATCAACGAACATAGACTTACCCCACCCTGATTTTATGTTGTTTCTAAGAAACAGAGTTGCTTTTTAAAAATACTGATTTTAAATTTGAGTAACATAAAAGCGACCGTTCGCCATTTGAAACGTTTCAGACTGGTCCATTCGCGGTATCGTGTGCCCATGCTCACCCCAGGGCTGCTGTGAACGACTCCTACACCCACCACTCTTCTTTGGAATCTGATGTGGGGGGGCCCTCATCATAGAATTTTACGTCTAAATTCTCTCTCTACGTGACTGAGCATTATACCTTCATAGACTCTTTCCTCCTTTTGTTCCACAAACGCCCTTGCCCTGCCCGGCCCCAGCCACCTGCCCCCGGTGCCGGCGAATCACAGAGCCCCGGGACCCCAGGCCCAGAGTTAAGGACAGCGTGCTTGGGGGAAACTGTCCCAGATCTGAAGCAGTTATACGTATTTACTGCTCAGAAATCATAAAAGCCATAACCTAGAAGGGGAGGAAGGAGAGGAGCTGGGGGCAGCCGCCAGTTGATGGAAGGAATCCAGACAGGCCGGGGGACAGTTGAATTGATCAGGGAGCCCCAGCCCGAGCAAGACCACAAGGGGATGAAGATGGCCAGGGAGGGGAGCCTGCAGTGCTTCAAACTCCAGGAGAGATGCATGCCCCGGTCACCTGTGGAAAGGCAGGTAGACCTCCAGGTGTTACCTGAAGTCCAGTGAGACCTGCCCGGGAGGAGCCAGCAGGAAGTCCAGGTGGGGGCTGAAAGCTTCTTAGCCACAGTGGAGACCAGCACGGTGTCCCCATGATCTCCAAGAAGGGCCCACTGCTCTGGCACCTGCCCCTCAGGTTCTCTCTCTCCTGGTGTCAGAAGGGGACACAGCATCCGTGACATTATTTATATGTAAGAATGAGTGTGGTCAGGCACGCCATTTCCCCTGTTAATGATCCGGTTTCTTTCCCACTTCAGTTCTTAGATCTGATCTCCTCCTCTGGGAGAAGGGACCCCAAGAGCGTGGAGCAGCCCATCCTGCTCAAGGAAGGGTAAGGCTGGCGGAGCACGGCAGCGAGAGAACTGCAGGCGGCGGGCGCTCCCAGTCTGTCTCGGCCGGGAAGTGGGGCAGATCTGCCCCGGGGCTGGGGGTCTCCCCGGTCAGAGGCAGCACAGACCCTTTGGGGCCACATTTAAACTCCCCAGCCCAGGGCAGGTCTAAACGTGGTGGTGGTTACTCTCATTTCTCGGTGCCTGTTCTCTGCTGAATTTGCAGTGGAGAAATGCCCGTCCTGGGAGGAAAGGGGAATGAGAGCCCGAATGACCGCTGACTAGTTGGGGGTTCATGCACAGTTGGCTCATGCACTCAACCTGAGTTCCAGGCCTTACCTTCCCCTCCCAAGCCCCTCATTCCTGAAGTGTCCTCCTGTGGGGAGACTAAAGCATCGCACCTAAGCAGGTGCCCCCCCAACCCCACAGCTTTGCTCCCCAGAGCACACTTTCGTGCCTCTGAGGCTGCTGCCAGGCGTGCTCTCTGGAAGCATCTTGCCAGTATTTCAGTGTGGGAGGTCGGGAGGGGTAGCTGCTTTGCTGGAGGGCTAAGCCCTCACCAACTTGTAATTTACAGTTATCACCAGAAGGGGGGGCTAAACTTCTCTAAAGTAGAGACATTGGCCTTTTGATTTTTTAAATCTATCTCTTGGAAATACGTTTAGATTCTTTCACAGGGGTCGCCTAAGACCATCGGAAAACACATATATAATTACGTATTATTTTTGTGATTAATCACTATGCTTTAATTATGTTCAATTTGTAACAGTGAAATTGAGGGTCACCACATCATGAGGAACTGTATTAAAGGGTCGCGGCATTAGGAAGGTTGAGAACCGCTGCTTTAGAAGATATTGAAAATCCAGTCTGCATTGGGTATCACAGATACTAAGCGATGAGTTATTTTGATGTTGCAGACGTGACTTTGGGCTGCAGGACGGGGAGGGTGACGTGGAACCTGACCCCGAGCCCAGGGGCATCCCCCCACCCACGTGTCCTGTTCACAACAGGTTTATGATTAAGAGGGCGCAAGGACGAAAGCGCTTTGGGATGAAGAACTTTAAGAAAAGGTGGTTCCGCTTGACAAATCATGAATTTACCTACCAGAAAAGCAAAGGTAACAAGAAAAATTCGCTTGTCCCTTCTTTTCACATACCTTTATTCCGAGGGACCAGGGCCTTGTCTAAGTCCCAGTTGGGGTTACCCTCTGCTTTTCTGGAGTGAAACTGAAAGCAGAGAAGGTGTGTTCCCCAACGTGAGCAGTTTCTGTAAACAGGAGAGCAGGAGCGACATCCACGGGGGCGGCCCGGGGGGGAGCGGGAGGGGCGCAGGCGGGCGCCATGCCGCCAGGTGTAGGAATCAGGGCTGTGTTCTCCTGGATCTGAAATTGCTCCGGTTTAGGTCAGGGAATGGTGACAAAGTAGTCTCTCCCCATAAAAACGTGGGAACGTGGGGTGCTGCTGGGAGCTGAGGCTCTGTTGTTCTGTGGACACAGAGGTCCCATTTCCATTTCCAGGCCTCCTCTGACCACTGCCCCTCGGCCCCCTGTGCCTGTGGCCCGTCAGTTTCTTAGCCTTCTCACCTAAAGAGGGGAGACCTAACCCAGCACGACCCCTGGGCCTGCACTCATTAACCCCTCTCGCCGCAGGAGACCAGCCCCTCTACAGCATTCCCATCGAGAACATTCTGGCCGTGGAGAAACTGGAGGAGGAGTCCTTCAAGATGAAGAACGTGAGTGCAGCCCTTGCAGGCGCTCTTCCGGGCATCGCTCTCCTCTCCCACTCACGCCCGCCGCCCCTGCCTCTCCTCTCGGGGCCCTGCCTGGGTGTCTACAAGGCGCTGTGTGGCTTTGCGTCGGACCTGGGAGCCCAGCAGCCTGGCTGGCCCTGCCTGTCGGCTGGGGCAGGAGGACCCGTGGGACGGTGGCCTCCCTGGTGTCCCCGGGGGTCCAGGGACCTTCTGTTAAAGGACGCCAGGGGCAGGCTCTGGGACCGTGTGGAATTTCTTTGAAATGTTTTTTTTTAAATCTAGTTTGAACTTCCAGAAAAGTAAGACTAGAACACGGACTTCCATGTCCCCTAACCCAGAGTCACTGGTTTTGTCCCATTTGCTGAGCCTATTCCTTCATTCGCCCTCCTCCTCTCCATGGAGGATGTACATATTTTTTTCCTGCACCATGTAAACATTTCCGTGTATTTCCTAAACACAAGGACATTCATATAATCTCATACAGTAGCCAAGCCAGGACGCCCAAGCTGATGCACTAGCACCACTAGCCCACAGTCCGTATTTAAATTCCGCCAGTTGTCCCAGTAACGTTCTTTATAGCTGTTGTTCCACGCCTCCCCCCCCCCCCCCCAGCCCCCAGGCTGGCACGCAGTCCAGAGCCACATGGTCTGTTGTTTCTCTGGCGTCTCCTTAATCTGGAACATTCCTCGGTCCTTACCCCTGTTTCGTGGCTGTGGCATTTTTGAGGCATGCAGGCCAGTTTTTGTGGACATCCCTCGGTGTGGGTGTGTCAGGTGGTCGCTGGGCATGGTTGGGTCACGGGTTCCGTCAGGAACCCCGGAGGCCCTGGTCGCTGGTGCGTCCTCTCAGGGGGCCCGGCTCATAGTGAGTGAGTGGCCGTGGGAGACACACTGGCTGTCAGTGTCCTGCTTCTCCTCAAGTCCTCCCCTCCGCGAAGACTCTCTGTCATTCCCTCGCTGCTCCTCATTGGCTCTCGACTGTGCACGGCTCTTCCTTCTCCCCCAGGGAGGCTGGCACTCATTAGTTGGGACTGTAAGGACTCCCAGGGCCCCATTTTATTCAGGGGCTGGGGTCCCGTTGCCCCGGGAGGAGGACCTGCTTGCACAGCATCCCGGCCCATTGCTCGCTGCCTCTGCATCCAGCGGCATTTCCTCGCTCAGCCGGCTCTGCGACAGAGGCCAGCTCATGGCGCACAGCACGGGACCTCAGGCCAGGCTCTGCTCCCGGAGCTGCCAGGGAGCTGACCCGTCCTCCTCCCTCTCCTGTGTCTGCCCGCCTCGCTCATTGGCACAACTCAACGCTCGGGTATTCAGTAGGTGCCTAAGGCCGCACTGGGTCTGTGGGGGACATGGGAGTCTGTTTTGCTGGGCCAGGGCTGAGTAGTCACACGGTGCTTACACTTCTGCTGGGTCGGAGATCGGCTCCCAGCCCGCTGCACAGATGAAGGGGTGGCTCCACCCTGCATGCTCTGGATGCTCAGACAGCAGCTCCTGCTCCCTGCTCTGTTTTCTTTTCTTTATTTTTTTTTTAAATCCTCACCGGAGGGTATGTTTTTATTGATTTTAGAGAAGAAGGGAGAGGGGGAGAGAGAAACATCGATGTGAAAAAGAAACATAGATAGGTTGCCTCCCGATGCGCCCCGACCAGGGATCGAACCCGAAACCTGGGTATGTACGCTGACTGGGAATCGAACCCATGACCTCTCAGTGTTCGGGCCAATGTTCCAACCACACCTGTCAGGGCCTGCCCTGTTCCTGGTCCTTCCCGAGGACTATTTGAGGCCACTTATTGGGCGAGCAGATGGCCCGTGGCAGACGTGGGTTCTTCCCTGGACCTGGGGATGTTCACACTATCGCACCTGCTCCGGGAGCTGGAAGGCCCGCCTCCTCTGCAGGCAGCTCCCTGGAGCGTGTCTGGGCCTCGCCCTCTCCGAGATGGGGGCTGGCAATGCCCGCCCTCCGCCAGAGGCATTCCCAGACATCCACCAAGGACACGAGTGTGGAAACGTCCTGGAAGCAGCTGGGAGCTGTTTGGTTCGTCAGGCCCTGAATTTAGGTTTAGAATAATTCCCTAATTTTAGCATTGTTTATTCATCAGCCTGCTTTTTCCTCTTGCCTTCCTCACAGCCAGCTTCCCAGGGCGCTACCTACTAGGCTCACGTCCTGTTCCATCTGAGAGATTTTTTGAAGGTTTGCTGTGTTCCGAGCCCTGTTGCAGGGGCCAGTCCGTGAGGACAGTTAGGACAAAACACCTCCTTCTGGCGGCCGTCCTTCCACTGGGGACTGGAGCCGTGCACAGATGCGCACGTCTGAGGCCTGGGCAGTGGTGCGTGTGTGCCAGGCAGGATGGGGGACTTGGTCTCTGGCAAAGAGCCCCGACTAGTCACTCAGGAACGTGGACTCACAACTCCCTCCCCCAGATCCACCGGCTCCTGCTCCTTCCTCCTCCCGGTGCTCACCACCAGCCCTTGGGAGAGGCCACTGTCACCCTTCTGTGGCACCCTGACTCCTGGCCTCCCCTCACGCCCTCTGACAAGTCCCGTGTGACAGCCTACCAGGGCTCAGCCTGCCCACCTCCCCCGTAACCCCCTTCTGTGTGCAGCTGGCCTGCTCCTGCGGGAGCTCCGGCCCTGCCTGATGCTCAGAACCTTGTGCCTATTGTCTCTGCTGCCCCAGGACCTGTGCCCTGCTGTCCCTGCTGCCCGGGACACTGTCCATCCCTGCCTCCCCCACTAAGTTTAACCCTTAACCTGCTGCTCTCTGGAGGTTTTTCTGAGCATTTACACTGACCTCCCGCTGGGCTGCCCGCACTCAGCCCCTGCATCTTGTGTTCATTTTCTCCTGCCGGCTGGAAGCTCATGGCAGAAACTCTCTGCTCTCACTATGTCCCCAGGACCGAGGGCAGTTTGTTGAGTGAATAATAAATAGGAAAGGAGTGGTGGCTCTGAGGAGGCAATACCTGCCTGAATGAGGAAGAAGAGTCCCCAGGCCTTTCAGATGGAGGCAGAGCTGGGAGGAGAACGGGAGGGTGGGCAGCATGAGCTCTGATGTGCCTTGCAGGGAATGTGCCTTGTTAAGGCCCCAGTCAGCTTTAGGAGGCCCCATGGGCGAGACAAGTGGTGCTGCTCCTGCCTTTCGAATGGAGACCCCTGACGCCCAGGAAGGAAGTGCCTTGGCCAGGCTGACCATGGCTCCTGTCACGCCTGCCTCCCCCAGGGCAGCGGCTTCAGCTCTGTTTTCAAGTTCAAGGGCAGCAGAAAGCCCTTTGCACCCACGGCAGCCACTGGACTTGTCTGCCTCTGGGTCAGTTTCAGACCCTCTCGCTGCAGCCCCTGGGTGTGTAGGCATTGACGATCATGACCCGTGGTCCTTGCTGGGCGGCCCCCAAGCCCACTCTCCATCTCCCCAGATGTTCCAGGTCATCCAGCCGGAGCGGGCGCTGTACATCCAGGCCAACAACTGCGTGGAGGCCAAGGCCTGGATCGACATCCTCACCAAAGTGAGCCAGTGCAACCAGAAGCGCCTCACCGTCTACCACCCCTCCGCCTACCTCAACGGCCACTGGCTGTGCTGCAGGGCCTCCTCCGACACGGCCCCCGGCTGCTCCCCGTGCACCGGGTAGGTCTGCGGGTTTCCAGCCCCCAGCCGCCCGGGGTAGCCGAGCACAGTTACCCAGTTTGTGCACCCTTCAGGGAAGTTTCGTCAAGGGGTCAAGTTGGGGCTAAGATGCAGTCCCCACCCACTCAGCCAACTGCACACTGAGGCTGAGCCTCCACCCAGGGAGCCCTTGCAGACTGTGTAGCCTGGCAGGAGCTCCGGGCCTGCCTGGGTTCTCCTGCCCCTGCCGGGGGTGCGTGCCATCCTTGCAGAGCGGGTGGCAATGAGGAGGGGGCTCCAGGCAGAGAGGGGACCCCCAGGGGCAGGCTTTTCTGCCTGTTTCTTCTAAGACCCTGCAAGCGCTCTGCCCTCCTGATGCACCCCCTTCGATTTCTCCAGTCGACACTCCCCACCTTTGGGAACCAAGACAGTTTCCAGCCCCTCCATTAGCTGGGCCCCCTGACGGTCTTGAGAGGCTCCTCTCTGCCATCCTGGAGGGAGGCCTGGTGACTCACAGTTGGCCTGTCCCTGTGCCCCATGTGACTTGTGAGAAAAGTGACAACTGCTGTTTGTTGTGGTTGTGACGCAGCCCCCCAAAGCTCTCAGAGGCGGAAACAGGACATGCAGCTTCACAGGCAAAGAAGCTAAGACTCAGGATAAGGGCTAAGTCCCTGCTGTCCAGGAGTCTGTGCCCCAATCCTCGCCTGTCTCCCCAGAGAGGCTGGGTGCTGTGTCTGGGAGGGGCCGCTGCTGTGCCCTCAGGCAGGAGCAGCAGCCCACCGGGGCCTCGGGAAGGAGAGGGGACCCGCTTGTCCCTTCCTGGGGCAGCCAACCGACCCTTCAGGGCACACGGCCCAAGTGCATATTTTTATTCTGGGCCCTTTCATAGCAAAGTAAGTCTGCCTTGTTTGCTTGCTGTCCTGGCAGATGGTCACTGCTCAGTGCTGGTGAATTATTTCACACACCACACACAAATGCCCGTCGGGGATGAGTCCAGTGTTGGATCGCTCTGTCGTCTTCAGTGGTCTTTTAAAAAGTCAATGCCATGATTAACAGCTCTGTGCTCTCCGTTCTCACTGTGCTCGAGCAGCGGCCTCCCAGCAAACATCCAGCTGGACATCGACGGGGACCGAGAGACGGAGCGCATCTACTCCCTGTTCAACCTGTACATGAGCAAACTGGAGAAGATGCAAGGTGAGGACGGGTCAGCCTCTCACGCGGGGGACGCCTGGCCCAGGCGACACGTGGGACGCTCTGCAGCGACTCGGGGAAGTGCAGGCAGACCTCGTCTTGTGTTCGCTGTATTATGATTCCCAGGGGCTGTGTTTTCATCCACATCAGGGAAGGCCCTCCACCAGCAGAAAGATCACCACTCGCTGAAGGCACACGTGACAGTTCACATGTTTTAGTCATAAAATAATGTTAAGGTTTGCACATTGATTTTTCTAAACATATGCTGTTGCACACATAGTAGACCACAGTGTAGTGAAATGACCTTTGTATGCACCGGGAAACCAAACTATTAGCGTGACTTTATTACAATATCCACTTTATGGTGGTCTGGAGCCGAACCCACAATCTCTCCCAGACATGCCTGCGAGCCCCTCTGAGCTTCCCTGGCCTGCGTCTGGTGCTGTCGGTGGCACCTTCTGCAGGTTAGGCATCTGCTTGGGAGACAGGTTAGTGCCTGGGACCGTGGGTGGTCAGCGCCTGTCCCGTCGTCTGGCGCTGTGTCCTGTTCCCGGCTACCGTGTGAAAGCGTGTCAGTGGCCTTGCTGAAACCAACATGCACACACTCTGGGCATTTCCCTAAGTCTGGGTTTTATAAACCCTTTTAAAGAGGAAGTAGTGTGCTTATCATGATCCGTTCTAGTTGATGTTGGTTTTATTTTCTCCTTCCTGAGCTTAGCTCATAATCTATTTACTAATCCATTCAAGAATTTTGCATCTGATAGGTGTGTGGCTTACGGCTCCTCTTTCTTTGTGGTCTCGGCAGTTAAGCCCCTCAACCCCCCTTAGTGCTGGATGTCCTCAGGGCCTGGGCCTCTCCCAGGTTCCTCCCAGCGCTCCCCGCACAGACCACGCTCCGTGGTGCCCGGGATGGAGTTCTTCCAGGACTTAGAGGCCTCAATGCAGAGCCAGCTTTGGCTTCTGCTCTGAGACACACTGGCCAAGTCACTCACCAGGCAAATCGCTCACCGGGCAAGCCCTGACTTCCTCTCCTGCGAAATGGGCAGCACTGCCACCAGCCCGTTGGCTTAATTCGAGGACTGAGGGGAACAAACTCCGTGAAGCAGTGAGCACAGCACCCGGAGCTGAGGAGGGCTGGGCCCGGGTGCCTGTGTGCTTCTCCCGTCACCATCGTCCGTCCTGCTGGCCTTTGGTGACTCTCCTCCGCATCCGAGCCCAGACACCTGTCCTGGCAATGAGGACCACCTTCTGTTTCTGCTTCTTTAACAAGCTTCACAGACGTTTGCTTACTCAGGTCTTAGCTCTCTTGACCTGTCCATGTGGCAGTGACGGTCCTTTGCATCTATCCCTCCCTCTGTCCTTACGAGCCGCCACAGCTCCCACTCCCACTGGGCCCGGGCTCAGGAGACTCGGGGGGCACCGGTTAACTGAGGCTCTGGCGCTTAAGTAACTTGCCCAGAGCCACGCAGTTACAAGCAGTGGCTGGGGGTGGGGGAGGACACGCAGGCAGTGTGGCTGCAGACCGACCTGCGCTTCACTCACGAGGAAGAAGCTGAGCTCACACTCGAGCTCGGGGGCCTGGGCTCCTCTTCTCCACTCTGTTGTCCCTCACGTTGAGGGCCCCTTGTCTTTCTCCTGTCACACCCCCTTTTTCTCTGAAATTTTCCATCTTCCTTTGTGCAGACTTGTGACTTTTCGATTAGAACCCAGAGGTTTCCCCTGAGCAGAAGCAGGATCGCAGAGCTTTCTGAGATAATGGACAGAGGACGATGAGGCGAGGGCCCTCCTGACGCTGGCTCGCCGGGCCAGGCGCCCTGCAAAGCACACGGCTTCCCACCTGGTCTCTCTGTGGCCCTGGAGCGCAGGGCCCAGCATAGCTGTCGGGCAGATGGGAGGGGCCGGGGCCGGGTGCTAGGGGCCAGGAGGGGGCTGCTGCAGTTCAGGTATCTGGATGCCTCCTGTGGATCACTTCAGCGGGAGTGAGGTGTCCAAGGAGAGAGCTACCTGCTGAGCAGGTGGGGGGGGGGGCGGGGTGGAGTCTGAGGAAACTGCCTGCACAGACTGGCCGAGAGGGGACGTCCTCGAGCTCACCTCCCCAGCCTGACCATGTCCGACCCCACAGGCCCTAGAGCCAGCCTGGCCCAGTGCCCAGGAGCAGACAGATGTCTGCTGTTCCCGGCGTGATGAGCCAGTGGGGCCTGGATGACGCAGGTCACCCAGGGGCAGGGCTGTCAGAGAAGGGCTGGGGCCTGGCAAGGGGGCATTGGACCCTCAGAGGCCTCGGTCCCTGGGCCCTGGCTTTCTGGCCCTGCAGGGTCCCCCAGCACTCAGCGTTGGCCAGGCTGTTAGGAACAGCTGCTGTTTCTGGGGCCTTTGCCTGTGAATGGTCAGCCTTACTGAGGAGTCCAGATGCTTCCCCGAGCACTGACCTCCGCCCTGTCCCCAACGGTGCAGAAGCCTGTGGGAGCAGATCTGTGTATGACGGCCCAGAGCAAGAGGAGTACTTGACCTTCATCATCGATGACCCCCAGGAGACCTACAAGACACTGAAGCAGGTCATCGCCAGGGTCGGGGCCCTGGAGCAGGAGCACGCCCAGTACAAAAGGGACAAGTTCAAGAAGACCAAGTATGGGAGCCAGTGAGTATGGCGCCCGGGTGCGTGGGAAGTCCCGGCAAGGGTGTGGGGGCCTGGGAGAGAGACTGCAGGGAGCTCCCGGGGGGAGGAGGGTGCTGCCTGCCCCAGAGCCACCTGTGTGCAGCGTGCGGACTGCGCAGGCTTCCCAGCTCCTTCAGAGCAGGCCTCGCCTCACTCTCCGGGCCCTCTGGGCAGTGTCCTGGGAGCAGCACTCTCCCTTCTCCCCTCCTGCCTTCCCAACTCATTCACTTTCAGAATTAGGCTTTCCTGGGCCAGCAAACCAGCCCTTTCCCCCTCTCTTGAGGCCAGCTCTGGTGGACTGGCCCCCATCTTTGTCTTGTCCCTCCCTTTCTTCCTCCAGCCCCCTCCCTCCCCCCTCTCTCCTTCCCTCCCTTCCTCCCTCCCTTCCTGGCAGGTGTGGGTTTGCTCTGGGAAGGGGAGTGAAGGGCTCTGCAAGAGGTGCCTCCTTTGACCAGTTGCTCCCAAGAGCCCAGCACCCAGCGCCCAGCGAGCACCTCCCAGGGTCGCTGATTGTTCTTTGCTCCTAGATGAGTCATCCCGGCTCCATAGACCAGGGGTCCTCAAACTACGGCCCGCGGGCCACATGCAAATACGAATATTGTATTTGTTCCCGTTTTGTTTTTTTACTTCAAAATAAGATATGTGCAGTGTGCATAGGAATTTGTTGATAGTTTTTTTTTAAACTATAGTCCGGCCCTCCAACGGTCTGAGGGACAGTGAACTGGCCCCCTGTTTAAAAAGTTTGAGGACCCCTGCCATAGACATTCAAAGCGTATTCCAGATTCTCTTTACACCCTGCTGTCAGAGAGAGCTGCGTAGACCTAAAAATGTCTTTGATTACACGTGGTAAAGCCGAGGTTAAAACAGCCTGGAGCGCATCCTACTTCTGTGGCAGCAGCTGTGCAAGCGCTTGGGCAGCTCAGGACCGAGCGCCTGCGACCCTGGGGCCAGGCGTTCAGCAGACAGCACCGTGCCCCTGTGGAGCACAGGGTTCCCACACACGTGTGGGTGCATGGCACACGCTCTATGCACACGGTCATGTGTGCGCATGAGACCTACACACTGTGACTAGGGTCACAGTGGGTGCCTCCACAGGCGGCTTTGGGCTAAGTCTTCTTTTGCTTGTCTATAGTTTTCATATTAATTACAAAGAATACACATCACATATATAGATAGAAAAAAAGTCTCTTATTTTTTTTAATCCTCACCCGAGGGTATTTTTCCATTGATTTTCAGAGAGAGTTGGAAGAGAGAGGGAAGGACAGAAAGAAATATGGGAGAGAAATACATCAATTGGTTGCCTCCTGCACGTGCCCCGACCAGAGCCCAGGACAGGGAGGAGCCTGCAACCGAGGTATCTGCTCTAGACCGGAATCGAACCCAGGACCCTTCAGTCTGCAGGCCGACGCTCTATCCATTGAGCCAAACCGGCCAGGGCTAGAAAAGAGACTCTTAAAAAGTGCAGATGAGCACGGGCGATGGAGGGCTGTACCTCACGTTCTCCTCTCCCCATCTCCCCTTTGCAGGGAACACCCCATCGGAGATAAGAGTTTTCAGAGCTACATCAGGCAGCAGTCAGAGGTCTCCACCCATTCCATTTAAAGCCTGGAGGACGTCCTGCCCCAGGAGGGCGCTGTGAGCTGCACCAGGAACCTCACAGTCTTTGCGCAGGAGGGAGACCGACAAGAAGGCAGAGTGAGGAAGCCAAGGGATCCACATTCCTCGCTCGCATAGATGACAAGCGTCAAGCTCACTGAACGTCTGAGACTCTCCTGGGCTGTTCCCGTGGCTGCCACGCACTTTATTCACGCTGCTGGGCAGGTGCCCCGAGCTGGCCTTTCTGGACCGGGTGTGGGATGCGTGCGCCCTCCTGGAGTGCTTCCGTCTCCTGTGCACTGCTGCCTCGCTGGCCTCTGCGGTGCCTGCCAGGAGCCTGCCTCCGCGCAGCCGGAGGTTCAAGCATTATTCTTTTCCCAGGAGCGGGCAGGCGGCTCCTGGTGGGCAGGCGTCTCCTGGTTTCAGCTTTCGATGTTGATGATGTTCCCGCCTAGAGGGTCAGTTATGTGGTCGGGATGTGCAGAACTGCACGGAGGTCCCAGTTTGAGGATGCTCTTGATATTTTGGGGATACAGGGTTCTTCTGCAGAGAGTTCCCGGGGGGAGGGGCTCCAGGCTTCTCTCCTGGGGATCAGAGTCCCTCTCTGCTGTCTGCTGAGACAGCCCCCAGCCCGCAACGCCCCTGGGCCGCTGAGAGGCGGAGCTGGTGTCCGCCAGGCCCCACTTCAAGCACCAGTTGTGTTGTTGTGCTGTCAGTGGGGCTTAAAAGTAGAAGTTTGGGGAATATTTTAAAAATAGAAATGTGCGTTATTTTCAAACTGATTTTCTTAACGTTTTTAATTAGCTCTTTGATATGAAATAACTCGGATCATCCACACCTGGACTCATTGAAGGGGAGGGTGCCAGAGCAGGCAAAAAAGGGAAGGGGAGCCAGTTACAGGTCCTCCACAGGAAACCCACAAGGGGAGAAATCCTCAACTTGAAAGGGGAGGCACTCGGCTGTGCAGACGCCCCTTGGGCCCCGGGGTTGGTATTGCACGGTGTTTCTGAGAAGCCCGTGGAAGCAGCGGTGGGGGCTGCGTTCCGTTGGCGAGGGTGGGGTTCGAACGCCAGGGGAGCTGTTGGCTGATTTTCCCCAGTCGGTCCTCACAGCTGCAGGCGCCGGCTTTGGACAGCACTGTTCAAACTCACAGGACCACGTGCCCTCGTGCCAACTCCGTTCTGTTTGCAAGTTCTGTCCTTCAGACTCCATCTAGATGCCAGATAATAACATCACTTGTCACAAAAAAGGGGGAGAACAATCTTGCAAAAAATAAACGTTGGAACACAGAGCTATTAGGCTGCACCGAATTGCGATTTTTAACATGGATTTGTAACTGAATGTTTCCGTTTATAAGATACTAATGATTTGTGAAGTATTTTACCTTCCGATTAAAACAGACCTTTTATTCTTTCTGAGGACTGGCTTGGTTTCCCAGGGGTGCCCACGGATAACTGCACAGGTGGGAGGTGGGGGTATGGAGCTGGGCAGGTGGGGAAATGGAAGATGCCCCTGTGATCACAGGTGAGGTTCCGGGTGGGGCTTCAGATGGAGCTGGAAGCCATGATGGAGCTGGAAGCCATGATGCTCTGGGATGGAAAGGGGTGGGGTTGGCACTCTGAGGGCCATTGGAAGGTGTTCTGCTAGGAGTTACTGTCTGAGAACACACTGCTGCCAGCTCGAGGACCAGCCGCCTGCCTCCCGCCTCCCAGGAGAGGAGGAGCAGGAGGTTCCAGGCCTCTGGTGCCAGGAGCAGAGCTGGTGTCCCTCCTGGAGGGGGAGAGGGAGGAGCTGAGGGGGTCTCTAGGATGCCACCCCCCTCTGGGGAGAAGAATGCACATTCTCATTTCCTGATTCCTTTCTTTTCTCCATTTGGCTTTCATTCAATCGTGTGTGTTTTTAAATTCCAGCCTGGGTCAGCTATTCTGAGAAGAATCAGCTGTTTCTGGGGATGCTGCAGAAAGGGGAACCCCGGGGCGGGGGGCGGGGGGTCGAAGGGGAGGCAGATAGGGGAACAGAAAGCCCTCCCCCAGGACCCCAGTGGCAGGTCACAGTTGGCTCTGTTTCCACCTGCTCTTTCTCCTGAAGGCACGAGCTGTCCCTCAGCGCCCACTGCTGTGACTTTCATCGGTGGCCTCCACGGCCAGGTGCCGCCGAGGAAGGTCTCGGGTAGGTGGGCACCACGTCTGTCCCCGCACTGGCGCTTGGCTTGGCGACCCAGGCCTCCCCGGGAGCTAAGATGCCACAAGCAATTTGTTTGAGGCGATAGAGTGCAGGTGGGATTAGGGAGCCGCTTCCGCTTCACTCTGAATAGTCATGGCACCCCAAGGGCAATCAGCTGGTTGTCCCCAAGGTCTTGGGTAATTGGAGGAAGAAAAACCGTGTGCTCGGTTAGGGTATCAGAAAAACCGTGTGGGCAATCAGCTGGTTGTCCCCAAGGTCTTGGGTAATTGGAGGAAGAAAAACCGTGTGCTCGGTTAGGGTATCAGAAAAACCGTGTGCTCAGTTAGGGTATCGGAAATGCTCTGTTAGGCTCTGTTATGGGCTGATTGTGTCCCCCCCAAAAACCATGTGGCGAAGCCCTGACCCCCAGTGCCTCAGCCTATGACTGTATTTGGAGGTCGGGTCTTTAAAGAGGTAAAGCCCGGCCGGCGTGGCTCAGTGGTTGAATGTCAGCCTATGAACCAGGAGGTCACGGTCTGGTTCCCGGCCAGGGCACATGCCCGGGTTGTGGGCTCGATCCCTCGTGTGGTGTGTGCCTGAGACAACCGACCAACGATTCCCTCTCATCACTGATGTTTCTCTCTCCCCTCTCCCTTCCTCTGTGACATCAATTAAAAAATACATTTAAAAATAAATAAAATTGGCTTTTAAATAAATTAAATAAATAAGAGACGTTAAGGTTACGTGAAGTCATTAGTGTGGCCCCTAATCCCGTGCGACTGGGGTCCTTGTGAGAAGAGATCAGGACACAGACACGCAGACGTGCACAGAGGGACGACTGTGAGGACGGGACAGGCATCTGCAGGCCCCGGAGAGAGGCCTCCAGTCTAGAAGGAAATGGTTAAGGCACGCGGGCCGTGGTGCTCTGATGCCAGTGCCAGCAAACGCGGGCTGAAATTCGGAGTTAGGTGGGGTTTCTCGGTCAGTGCAGCTCCAGCCTGCCCGCCCCAGGCAGCCCTGCCTCTGAAGCCGAGGGCACCTCTCGTCGCGAGGGTGCGGAGAAAACACTCTGCCCGGCCCTGAGATGCCCACAGACCCACCCCCACTTCTGGGTTCTTCGTCCGTTGCCCAGCTTTGTTCTGTGCCCACTCTGCCCCCTCAGGTCCCCTGGCCCCTCTTCCTCTTCTTTTCTGGGGCACAAGCCAGGAAGGCCTGGAAGGAGGGAACCCAGCATCCCGAGGGAAGGGCTGCTCTGGATGACCTCTGACCTCTGACCTTGTGTGATGTCACAGGGGACACTTAGCAACGGGGGCCCACTGGGCACACTCTTGGGCTGCTCGCCTCGGAAGAGGTTGGAAGCCATGCCCTCCGTCTGAGGCCGTGCTGGAGAGCCGGGTCCCTCTTCTTTCCTGAGACCTGAAGGGAGGAGAAGGATGGAGAAGGAGGCCACCACCGTGTACAGGAGGCACCGGCCAGGCGCTGGGGCTCCTCCTTTGGGGGTGGCCACCGGACACCCCAAGGGGACCAGTGAGGGGGCTGAACTGCAGAGGAGCCAGAGCATGGGCAGCTTACACCAGAAGGGGGACCCCCCGAGCAGCATCCAGAAGCCGTCCAAGGAGCTAGGTAGGGGCCGCAGCCAGCGCAGAGCACCTCCCGCCCGGCCGCCCCCACTGCCCCTGCCCCCACCCTGAGGGCCAGGGTGGGGGCGCTGCACACTGAGGCTGTCAGGCGACATGACCCGCTGGGGCTCTGGTCAGGCCTGCTTGAATGTCGGCACCCAGGGTGGGTGGCCAACTGGATGAAGTGGGTGAGGACTGACCAGGCCTTGGGGAGCCCTGTGGGCCTGAAAGCTGTCAGACACATGGAGAAGACCATGGCCTCGGGAGGGCTGGCGCGGGCTGTGTCTCAGGTTGTACCCTGGAATCTGAGTCTAGCTCTGTCTCATTCAGGGAACCACAGCGCCTCCCGGGGCCTGGGGTCGGCTGTGACCCTGTGGGGGAGGGTACTGCCTGTCAGGCTTGGCACTAAGGTGGCCTTTAAATGATAAAGTCTGTAAGTTTATACCTTATGCTGGCTGTGTTAGCCACTCCGGGATGTTTCTAAACATGCCAAGCGCGGCCATGGTGTGGTGGAAGTGGGGATGGGTCCCGAAACACCCTGGTCCTTATGTGGACCTGCATCCTGAATGTTAGCTAACCCAGCCCCCACCCCCGCCCCCACCTCCCGCCCCCCAGGCTCCTCATGACACTTTCCCCAGAGCAACAGGATCTGAGCTGGTGGGAGGACGGCAGTGACTGAGAGTCATGTGCTGGTTCTCCTGGGACCCTCTCGCCAGCAGGTGGCCTTTGATGAGTAGGCTGAAGAAATGAAACTGTAAAAGGGAAATATAGATGCTTGTTCACGCTCTAGGGGCGACTGTAAGAGGTCAGGGTGTGAACATATTTCTTCTCTAGTGTCAGAGTCCAAAGGTGTGTGGTTTGAGGAGAGAGGAGCTGCTGGACCCTCCACCTCCCTCCCGTTCAGGCTCTGAGCATGGCCACACTTTCTCGCTCAAGAAGATCTAAGTTCCCCAAAGAGGAGACCAACCTGAGTCTGTGTGGGAAATTTTGCAAGTAGACCCAGAGGGCTCTCCAATAACGCTGGCCAGGGAGGGGTGGCCGAAAGGCTTCCGCGGGGCTTGTGGTCCTGCCACCCAGGCCCCAGGGTCCCAGGCTGCATGGGGTCTCGGCTTCCCAGAGCCCGAGCCTGAGGGTACAGAGCGGGAGCCTCGCCAGCCACACGCCAGGGAGGCGGCTCCAGGCCTTGTCCAGGTCTTAAAATGAGGGAAAGAGAAATAGTGTCTCTCTCTTTATTGATTCTTTTTAAAAAATATATATTTTTATTGATTTCAGAGAGGAAGGGAGAGGCAGAGAGAGAGAGAAATATTAATGATGAAAGAGAATGATTGATTGGCAGCCTCTTGCACACCCCCTACTGGGGACCGAACCCATAACCTGGGCATGTGCCCTTGACTGGGATCAAACCTGGGACCCTTCAGTCCACAGCCCAATGCTCTATCCATTGAGCCAAACTGTCTAGGGCAGTGGTTCTCAACCTTCTGGCCTTTTAAATACAGTTCCTCATGTTGTGACCCAACCATAAAATTATTTTCGTTGCTACTTCATAACTGTAATGTTGCTACTGTTATGAATCATAATGTAAATATCTGATATGCAGGATGTATTTAGGTGACCACTGTGAAAGGGTCGTTCGACCGCCAAAGGGGTCGCGACCCACAGGTTGAGAACCACTGGTCTAGGGCATGACTCTTTTTGCCAGATACATAATAGGAAGAAAAAGTATTTGAAGATCTGTCTGGGACAGCCCCATGTCTTCTACTGATTTTTTTTTTTTTTGAGGGAGAGAGAGAGAGGGAGAGAGAGAGAGGAAGGTAGAGGGATAGAGAGTTAGAAACATCAATGAGAGAGAAACATCATTGAGCGGCTACCTCTAGCATGCCCCCTAACAGGGGTCAAACCTGCAACCTAGGCATGTGCCCTGACTGAGAATTGAGCCATGACCTCCTGGTTCATGGGTTGATTCTCAACCATCAGGCCACATTGGCTGGGCAGCCCCTTGTCTTCTAAAACAGGCACATACAAAGCACATGCACATGCATGTGCACGGGCCCATGGGCTGCTAAAGAGTTTCCAAAAGGAGTCAGTTTCTAAATCCCGGCTTAAACACCACTGACCGTGAAGCAGCCCTCTTACCTGAGGCGGAGGCTGCATGCTCCTTTTCTCCCTGAGGGATGTCTTGAGAGCTACCCTGGTCCCCCTTGTCCACGGAGGATACGTGCCAGTGGATGCCTGAAACCATGGATAGTATTGAACACTAGGTTTGCTTTGTGTTCTCCTCCATGTACACACCTTTTCCCTGGAAGGAAGCACTTGATAGCTTCTCTTTGGCCTAGCAGAATGGCCGGGACCACCTCTCGTGTGCTTTGGGGCCATCTATACCATGGGTCCTCAAACTACGGCCCGCGGGCCACATGCAAATACAAATATTGTATTTGTTCCCATTTTGTTTTTTTACTTCAAAATAAGATATGTGCAGTGTGCATAGGAATTTGTTCATAGTTTTTTTTTAAACTATAGTCCGGCCCTCCAATGGTCTGAGGGACAGTGAACTGGCCCTCTGTTTAAAAAGTTTGAGGACCCCTGATCTATACTAATAAAAGAGAAAGATGCAAATTGGCCATACCTTTGCAACGCCCACCAGCCAATCAGGAACAAGTATGCAAATTAACCCAACAAAGATGGCAGGTTAATTTGCATATGCAGGCGCCGAGCCTCCGGGGGCGGGGCAGGATGCTTGCGTCATCACCATGGCGACGACACAGGCGTTCTGCACTGCTCCAGCCGCTCCAGGCCTCTGGGCAGTGTGGAAAGGCGGAAAGGCAGAAAGGCGGCTCCAGGCTGAAGCAAAGGCAGAAAGGCGGCTCCGGGTGGGAGCGAAGGCGGTGCCAGCAGCCAGGGGAAGGAAGGCCCATTCTTGCACGAATCTTCATGCATCGGGCCACTAGTTATTAATAAGATAAGAGTTACTCAAACACAAGCCTGGGGATACCACACGGCGGCTCTGACAACCAGGGTGGCTGCCCAGCGACTAACCAGCAGACAGCATACACACGTGGGTGCGCTGGACCAAAGGACGATTCACATCCAGGGCAGGAGGGAGCAGGACAGTGAGAGGTTTCCTCACGCAACTCAGAATGGCACACAATGAGAACGTATTAATTGTTTATTTCTGGCACTTTCCATTTCATATTTTCAGACTACAGGAGACCTCAGAACTGAAACTACGTGTAAGTGGGACTACTGTCCCAAATTCTAAAATATTCTCTGAGGACCCGGTTGTGCCCCCGTTCATATCCCTGCCCTTGGCCTTTGGGGCTGTTTGTCCCTGGCATGGCCAGTGTCTGCGTGGGGGCAGCACAGCCACAGATCAGGTCCCTGAGCCTGTGCGGGCATGAAGAATGAGGAGGATGAAGACTACCTAGTTCATATCCACAGGGAACTCGGAGCAGTGAGAGACAATGCCCGGGTGACACAGCCCGAGGCCACCTGTGCTGCGCACTAGGAAGGCCCGGCCGTGATGAAAAGCTCCCTTTACAGCGGGTCGCTGAGCACTGGGCAGGGGCACCCAGGTCCCAGGAAGGGTGGCCTTGGAAGATGGCAGGGCTCAGGAGAGAGGTGTCAGGAGAGGACCAGATGAGAGAAGGCAAGGACCAGCCGATCAGACTCCTTAGAACAGCAGGATCAGGGTGCAGGACACCCACTGGGAACTGGGCCGTGACCTCCTCTCTCGGACAGTCATCCCAGCCCCGAGGCCTGGGAACCAAAACAACCCTGAGCACAAGGCCTGGAGTAGCTGATCCCACAACCAGATTCTGTAAAGCGATTCTCCAAGATGGGATCTGCTCAGAGGTGCCCTGGCTATGTCTTCCATCAACAGCAGTACTTAAAGCTTTGGAACTGCCCCCAGGCTGTGCTTGCATCTGGGCCCTTGGTGTGGGGGGCAGGGAGGGGGGACCAAGCTGCTTGTGGGAGGAGCCACTACTCAGGGAGCGCCTCAACCCTCCCAGGCTCAGAGGGGACTGCACAGAAACGGAACTTTCAATGTCGCAACCTTGAGTCCCCTCGGAGGCTCGCTCAGGTCCTGAAGAGGGTTAGGGAACCCCTCCTGCATAACTCCTCCGTGGCGCTCCTGGCCGACAAGCCTGGAAGCGAGAGGTCTCTGTCTTGGTGAAAACAGTTCATGACGCTCATGCTCTGATCCTGCCAAAGTCACCAAAACGCAGCTTTACCTTAATTATCTCCTGACAATTGCTACGCACGTGAGGCTGCGGCTAGAAGAACAGCTCCCTGGATGCCAGGCAGATTCTCGGGCTACTGAGTGCACTGGACAAAGATCCCGACTAGCTGGGCCTCGGCAGCACTTTCCTTGGGAAAATGACACAGGAACCCCCCTGGCCAGGCCCTGCCGAGGAGGAACAAGGAGGGGAGGTTCCTGAACAAGCCATGTGTATCTCAAATGCCACCCCCTGTGGGACAGGCTTGCCCAGTGGGTCCCCGCCCCTGCCCTCCACTCCTGCTGCTCCCAGTCAGTGTGCTGTGCGGGAGGGTGTCAGGGCTGCCCGGGGGTCCTGCACATCTATTGTAAAGACAGTGCTTTAGCTTCACCCGAGCTCTGCCTAGAGAGGCAGAGATGGTGTGGGGTGGGGCCTTGTGCAGAGTGGGTGTCGTCGGGGCAGGGAATCGGGAGACAACCTGTCAGGATAAAAACTGAGGCTGGCCTTAGTCATAACCATTAGTCACCAGGCCAACACTGGAGCTGCAGGGAGCCCAGCACCCCATGGGCTGGCCCCACCCTCGCAGGGCTGAGCTGTGGGCCTTGGGCCAGCAGCGCTCCTGCACCACACGGTGGGAGTGTCTGACAACTTGCTCCTTCCTCCTCAGAGTCTGAAGATCAGGGAAAGGACCTGAAAAGCAACGGCGAAGACCCCGTCTGGTAAGTGGGCTTTGTCTGGCAGGGGTGGTTTTCACCACAGGGCGGGAAGTGGGGCCAGCACCAAGATGAAGATTTGGAGGCCCTGAAGGAGCCCTGGGCGTCCTGAGAGGACCCCAGGGGTTCAGATGGGAGGGTCTGAGGCTGGGGGAACCAGGGTGGCTCTCAGCGCTGCAAGCCCCTCCGCTCCCCTACGCCCTCCAACTACAGCTGTGTGGTGGCCCCGGAGTCCTGGAGCTGGCACCTGTCCCCAGAAAAGGAGTAGCGTCATCCCAGGTGGCGGGGCCGGCGGAGGCTCACGCTGGGGGAGGTATGGGTGTGCAGGAGGGAGGACAGGAGCAACCTGAGCATCACTGCTCATCCTCTGCACATCGCCCCTCCCCTCCTGTCTGACGTGTCTGCCCACCCACCGTCTGCCCTCAGGAAGGAGGCAGGCCCTGCACACGCAGGCCCCTCTCTGCCTCCCTGTCCAGGCTGGAGCTGCTCCCAGAGCTGCCGATGCCCAAGAGGGAGAAAGGTGTCATCTGGAAGCTGTCTCCATGACACCAATTCCAAACCCTCATTTCCACTCCTACAGTCAGGCAACCCTAGAGGAAGACAAGCAGGAGAAGAACCAGGATGCCCTTGAAAAGCTGGACCATGAGAGTGGAAAGCTGGACCGTGGGAGTGGAAAGCTGGAGGTTGAGAAGAGCGACTCAGAGGCCAGCGACCAGGAGGAGCATGAAGAAGACAAGCACACACACAAATGCTCCCAGGAGGCCAAGGTCAGGCCGTGGTCCTTTAACATCTATGTACTGCTGTCCCCTCGGGTCAGAGTCCTGCCTTTATGCACCTGTTTGGTGTCTTCTTGCAGGAACAGGAGTTGGAGTCCATAAAGCCGGAAGACCTTCTGGAAAAAGAGGCAAGAGCTGTTTAATTTGGTGACAGCAGTCTGATGGAGAGGCCTATCAGGCATAGTCCTGCTGGACCATGAGCGCCCTGGGGACATGTGGTCCCAAGTCATCTAGACAGGACCATGGTACAGGCTGGACCAAGCCTTGCCCTGACCCCAGAGAGCCTTCCAGGTCAAGCTCTGTGCTCTTGTCCTCATGCTGGGGCATCCTAATTCCAAATAGTGCAGTGACTAAAGGCATGTGGGTCCTTGACAGGAGGCAATACTCAGCTTGACTAGGGAAACACCCTGAGCCCCAGGCCCCGGTACGTTGGCCAGAGACATGTCAGTGCTATAGTAGCAATTGGCACAGGGCACTTTCTCAGGGAAGGTGGCTGTTATTCTCATTCCTAATCCGTGTGGTAGGGAATGGAGAGGTAGTTGGATGTGTTTTACCAGGATTTACGACAGATGGTCCTTGGTGTGACTCAGGGGTTCTGGGGAGTCCTTCACCCACCCCCAATACTTCCCTTGGGGTTGATTAAAGTGCTACCATTGGAAACACATTCTGGACTGAGCCAAGGTGCCAATAAGAGACCCTGGGGCAGCAACACCTGAGCTGCCTGGGCTTCTCACACCTCAGTGCGAGCCTTCATGACCGGGTAAAGTGGGGTCCCAGGTAGGTTTCTGGAGGCAGAATTAAAGGTGCTTCCCAGTTGAGCAGGTCTGAAGTGGGCTTGGAGGGGCTGCTCCAGATCTGGACATCGCCTGTCTCCCGGAGGCCCTGGTTCTCAGAGGGCAAAGGTGGGAGAAACCTCTGGGTCTCAGGGCCCTGATGGGAGGTGAGCAGGGAGATGTAGGAAGGCCATGTTCCTCCCCCTCCCTCCTCTGCCAGAGATGGCCCACGGACACCTTGCCATCCACACTGCCAGCAGCTCTCTCCCCAGCTTCTCAGGAGCCCGCACTGAGCACTGCCAGTGTCTGGTGGTCCCAGTGGTCATTGCTCAGACCCTGAGTGGGGGTCAGGAGTCCACTCTACCTCCCAGAAAGTCTATTCACCTCCCTAGCTTACGCAAGTCTTTCTTCCACGTCTCTTTGGTTTTCATTCACAGAAACCATCTATGTTTGTGGAGATTGATCTGGGAGACCATGCTGAAGAGGTAAAAGCCCTTCACACAACAAAGCCAAACCACCCACCAGGAAATGCTTGTGCTCAGGCCCACAAAGCTTTTCTGGGGAACTCGCCCCGTGCATGTGTGTGTTGGAGGCTGAGGCAAAGACAGGGACAGCAGCATCAAGAAAGCTCCAGGGTGTTGAGGACTGGTCTAGGGGGCTGGAGGGCACCCCCTCCTCTTTCTCATCCTCCCTACCTCTAACCTGCATGCATTCCAACACTCTAGGGCCTGGGTCAATCATTGGGGTGCCCATGGGCCCTGAGAACCTCTTGTGGGATCATGCTGGGGTGTTAGAAAGGGCACAAGCTTAGGAATTAGGAGACCTGGCCTCCATATCCAGCTCTGCCAGTAAATGCTCAAACAAGTCACTATACCTCTCTGGGCTTCAGTTGTCTCATATGTCAAATGGGTATCTTAGTAGTACCCACACCCCAGGGTTGTTCTATAAAGCCCTCAAACAGTGTCTAGTACCCAGAAAGCCTCAGTACTAGGTAGCATCATCTAACCACCTAAGGAATCTGGCCCAATCTTTGCTTTGAGTCCCACCTTACTCCACCACCACCACCACCATCATCGATATCATAACTATCATCATCATCACCATCTTCACCACCATCATCACCACCATCACCATCATTACATCATCACCACCATCACCATCATTACATCATCACCACTATCACCATCATGTTCAGCAGCAGCATCATCACCATCATCATCCCATCATCACCATCATCATCATCATCATCATCATCATCATCATCATTTTCTGTAAAGAGAAGTGTTTGACTCAAAGGTCTCTCTGGGATGTCTTTTCCATTCTTCTGCTGTAGTGAGCAGTCATGCTTGTAGATATTTTTGTCTTGGCCACTTTAAGCTCCGGCCTGAGGGTTATTTTTTTTCCAAATTGCACCTTTTATCTCTTTGCCCTCAGAACATGCTGTACAGCGAAGAGAGCTGATTAACTCCTGACAAGGCTAACACGGGGCACCACATGTTCTAAGGACTCAAAGAGGCAGAGTTGAGACTAAGGGCCCACGTATCCTGATCTACAATCTAGAGGTCATGGTGGCCCGTATCCAGGCCACAGCTCCTTGGTCAGGGCCCCGTAATTAGAAATCTCCACTTGATGGTTCCCAGTCTTGTGGGATTGAGCTCAGGGCCAGTGCAGTCTTCATGTCTCCATCTGACCCTTGGGCAGGCCCAGCATGTCCGGCCTGGGGCCTGTGGTTGACCCCCTCCTCCACCCCATCCCCTAAAGTGCTTCTGCTGCTTCTCGCAGGTGGTCACATGTGCCACGAGAGAAGAGAAGTGGTCCCAAATGGACATGGGGGATTTGTCAGAAGATGAGTGAGTATTGGGCTCATGCTCGGGGAGGTGGGGAGACTGTTCCTCTACCCGGGTTTCTAGTGGGTCCACTGTGCCTTCCCTCTTCCTCTAGATGCACGCAGTGTCCTAAGCATTTACCGAGGCTGGAGGGGCTGAGAGGTGGGCAACAGGGCATCGAACCTCCTGCAGTGGTTCTCAACCTTCCTAATGCCGCGACCCTTTAATACAGTTCCTCATGTTGTGGTGACTTCCAACCATAAAATTATTTTCATTGCTACTTCATAACTGTAATTTTGCTACTGTTATGAATCGTAATGGAACTATCTGATATGCAGGATGTATTTTCAGGGGTCGAGACCCACAGGTTGAGAACTGCTGTAAGGGATCTGGCACAACCTTTGCTTTGAGTCCCACCTTACTCCATAGCCAGACTCTCTCTTCCCATCCAATCAAGCAACAAAATGGGCAGAACCCGGGGGAAGGAAAAAGAAGGGAAGAAAGGAAGATGAGAGTAGAATATCACCTCATGGGCTGCAAAAGGTCACACATCTTGGTCCTGCCGGCAGTGGGAGGACCCCTCACATGGGTCCTGACCACCCACACTCTATTGGGGTGAAGATTGTGTAGGGCCATTGAAGCCCCACCACTTCCCGAGGCCGTTAAGGGTGCTGGGAGAAGGTGGGGTACTTACTTCCAGGCCACCCAAGGGCCCACGGACCTATTTTATTTTAAACAATACAGAGAAAAACACAAGGAAGAAAAGAGCAATGTATTCAACTTCTCACGACTCAGAATGAACAACTATATTAATATCTTGGTTTAATTGTTTGCATACTTTTAAAAAAATTCCATTTGCTTTGTAAAACTGACACACGGTCATTTTAAATACCTTAAATAAGGTGAAATAGCACAGCAAAGAGGAAATCACCCCAGTTTCTCTCTCAGGAACAGTGAGGACCACACTGGATTTTGAAGTGTAGATTCGGACCTGGTTTTGAAGTGTAGATTCGGACGCACAGACAGGCGCTGGTGAAAATTGGCTCCTGGTGAAAATGGGCTCCTCCGTCGGTGCCATTTTTCTGGATCGCCAGCTCTGAATGCTTCTAGCATTACGGCCCTTCGCCTATTTGGCTGTTGTCATTATTGCTGCTTTCCGCCCAGATGTGTGTGTGTTTGGGGAGAGCGTTTCCGTGAGGCATTTTCATTCCGTCGTCACTCGGACGACCCACCTCTCTTCTGATCTCGACTTACCCAGCTGGTCACGTTGGCTTTTATGACGTGAAAGATTTGGGGATGGTCTTGTCACGCTCTCAAATCTAGGCCTAAAATAAGCAGTCTTTTCCTAAGCAGACCTTTATTTTCCTCTTCGCTGCTTAATGGACATAGTGACAGATTCAGCCACACTAGGTGCAGTTTGGCAGCTTTATTTTCTGCCCCGAAGGTCGGACAATCCCAGGTCCACCCTCCTGGTCTCTGGGTCTCGGCCCATCACCCCCAGGACCCAGCTGCCCCGGGAAACCTGTGAGGCAGGCCAGCACTCAAAAAGCAAGCTGTGGCCACTGGAGGCCTCTAGGCCAGTGGGAAGGGGGTCTGCAGTGGGCCCCCTGGAGGGCTAGGCCTGGACACTTGCTGGGCGAGTCACCTGTTTGTTCTGCTGTGCTGCTCACCTGCAAGCTCAGTTTCCCTCAGAGCAAAAGGCTTCTCTGTCCAGCCTGTGCCTCGGGCCCGCTCAGATGGTGGGGTCAAGTACCCATATTCCAGTAGCCCATAGCAGCCAGCGGGACATATGGGCACCAAGCCATGGTGGTTCCTGCCAAGGGAGGGGGGCTGCCATCTCATACTGAGGCAGCTTTGGAAGTGGAAACCCCAGTGACCACCCCACAGGGAGGCAAGCACAGGCTGGGCTGGCCGTGGGAACCACCCCTGTGACACCTGGCTCAGCTAGTCTTTAAGGGTCTCTCGTGTCCACGGGTCCCTCCTGGCCCAGGCCTTCCAGGACAGAGGACGGCAGCCATGGTGGTGGGCGGGTAAACCTCGAGCATCTGGAGGAAAGGCAAGCCTGGCTCTGCACTGGAATCCGCTTTTGTGCGCGGGGCCCGGGAGCCACAGAGACAAGACCTTGGCTCCCCGGGACATGAGCAGTGGGGTGCAGTAGAGATTGGAGCAGAGACCCCGTGGCGTGCGTTTGGGGTTCAAGGGGTGTT
Source organism: Myotis lucifugus (assembly GCF_000147115.1). NCBI lineage: Eukaryota > Metazoa > Chordata > Mammalia > Chiroptera > Vespertilionidae > Myotis > Myotis lucifugus. Next base: position 655,978 of record NW_005871443.1, on the reverse strand, counting down.
GCCAGCACCTGTGGCCTGGGGCCTGCCTCTCTCTCAGCCCCTCCCCTCCTCTCGGCCGCCAGGACCAGGACCAGCTGGGTGTGCTGCATTCCATACTCCACCAGAAAGAAGGTGAAGGAGAGTGTGTAACGGCCCTGGAGAAGGTACTTTGCACATGGTGACAGGGGTGAACCGGGGGAGTCTGGGGGGACAGGAAGTAGAATAGAGGGGGCCGGGTTGCCTGCCTGACCGCCCCCCCAGCTTCCTCGGTTCCCCTCAGCACCCACTCCTTTCTGGCCGATAACCGAGGGTCTCCACTTCTGTCTCCTGAGGTTGGCCAGGAGATGCAGAGGGACGCAGACAAGCAGCCCTGGAAACCCCACAGGAACCTGTTTGAAGGGCACCAATGACGCGCGTGTGAATCACTGACCCACTGGGTGAGCCATGATGCCATCTTTTAAAAAGACACAATAAAGAGTGAACAAAGACGTTCTCCCTCTTCCGCTGCCCTCGGCAGATCCCCTTCCTTCCGTGCATCTTGTTCCATGAAATATAAATGGGGAAAGGGAGGTGGGCTCAGGGAGATGGCATGAGGCTGGGCTCAGGGAGATGGCATGAGGCTGGGCTCAGGGAGATGGCATGAGGCTGGGCTCAGGGAGATGGCATGAGGCTGGGCTCAGGGAGATGGCACGATGCTGGGCTCGGGGAGATGGCACGATGCTGGGCTCGGGGAGATGGCGTGATGCTGGGCTCGGGGAGATGGCACGATGCTGGGCTCGGGGAGATGGCACGATGCTGGGCTCGGGGAGATGGCATGATGCTGGGCTCGGGGAGATGGCATGATGCTGGGCTCAGGGAGATGGCATGATGCTGGGCTCAGGGAGATGGCACGATGCTGGGCTCGGGGAGCCATGGGCACACAACCCTTCAGATCCTAGGAAACCTCATAAACAAAGTCAGACCCACAGACCTGGAGTGGGCCCACAGAATCAGTCCCAGATTACCTGTGGGCTCAGAGACAGCCTGAATCAGGGAGCTGAGATGCTGCCCCAGAGATGAGCTCTCCTGGGCGGGGCTCTGGGGCTGCCCTGACAAATGAGCAGGTGACAGAATAGGCCACTGCGCTGAGGGCTCATCACACCTCGAGGCTGGGCTCTGCTGCTCGTCCCCCTGGACTAGGAGAAGCAGGCAAGTACCCTGTGTCACAGCCCCCTGTCCCTGCGCCCGACCACCAACTGCTGCCAACTAGAAAGGCACCGAGGAACTTTCCAAGAAACCACTGTGTGTCCCCTGGCTGGTGTGGGAGTGGGAGGAGGAGACTCTGGCGGGAAGGAGGGGTGGGCTGAGCAGGGCTCTGAGCCCTCGCCACAGAGCAGCATGGGCCCGAGTCCTTTCTCTGGTTCCCCTACAGCTGGCGCTGTGCCACAGGCCAGGAAGGTGCCTGGCCCCAGGTCACCCTTTTCCGTTTGTCCATCATCCATCCCTTGCCGCTGTGTGTAGCTGGCCTCATTCTGAGCCATGTGCATCTCATGCTTGCACAGTGTGGCTAGTTTGGCAATTTTTTTCGCTACTTCGCATATAAACTCTCCCAAATCAGAAGCATGTTTCACTGTTCATTGGGCCTTGTCCATGCCGTCTGGGGGTGTCTGCGGGGAGAGTGAGTCCAGGGTGACAGCCTAGAGCCGTGGTCGGCAAACCGCGGCTCGCGAGCCACATGCGGCTCTTTGGCCCCTTGAGTGTGGCTCTTCCACAAAATACCACGTGCGGGCGCGCACGTGCAGTGCGATTGAAACTTCGTGGCCCATGCGCAGAAGTCGTTATTTTGTGGAAGAGCCGGTATTTTGTGGAAGAGCCACACTCAAGGGGCCAAAGAGCCGCATGTAGCTCTCGAGCCGCGGTTTGCCGAGCCGCAGTTTGCCGACCACTGGCCTAGAGCAGTGGTTCTCAACCTTCCTAATGCCGCGACCCTTTAATAGAGTTCCTCATGTTGTGGTGACCCCCAACCATAAAATTATTTTCGTTGCTACTTCATAACTGTCATTTTGCTACTGTTATGAATCGTAATGTAAATATCTGCTATGCAGGATGTATTTTCATTGTTACAAATTGAACATAATTAAAGCATAGTGATTCATCACAAAAACAATATGTAATTATATATATATGTTTTCCGATGGTCTTAGGCGACCCCTGTGAAAGGGTCCTTCGACCCCCAAAGGCAGGGGTCCTTAAACTTTTTAAACAGGGGGCCAGTTCACTGTCCCTCAGACCGTTGGAGGGCTGGACTATAGTTAAAAAAAAAAACTATGAACAAATTCCTATGCACACTGCACATATCTTATTTTGAAGTAAAAAAACAAAACGGGAAAAAATACAATATTTGTATTTGCATGTGGCCCGCGGGCCGTAGTTTGAGGACCCCTGCCCAAAGGGGTCGCGACCCACAGGTTGAGAACTGCTGGCCTAGAGGAACCTTGGTTTGCAGGCACGGTGGTTGTGGCTCATGCCTCCTGCTCACATGCCAAGCTCCTGAGAGGCGGGCAGGAAAGCCAGGTCTCCCTGGAAGCTGGAAACCCTTGAGCGAGGAGATCTGTGGAAAAGTTCTGAGCCTCCATCCTGGGTGCGCCTGGCCAGTGGAGGCCCCTCTGTCCTTGCAGAGGCTCCCCCAGAGCAGGTGCGACCTGAGGAGAGCGAGCACAGCCGTGCTTAGCCCACCCCTCCTTCCCGCCGGAGACACACACCAGGCCCAGGGGTGCTGAGAGGCGAGGTGAGCCTAGGAGACAGAGAGAGCAGGTGACCTTGGGGAATCTACACCCACAGAGCAGTGAGAGCTGTTTATTCACTGTTGCTGCCACAATTGCTTCCAAGTAGGAAGGAAACCAGAGCCTCCAGCCTGCAGGCCCCTGGTGGCCATCGACCTGCTTCTGTCCTGTCTCCGTGCGGAGGCTCGGCCAGCAGAGTGGCCCAGGCAGGGGGCAAGGGCGGAACCCACGCCTCCTGCTTGGCGAGGTCGGCCAGCCAGATGGCCATTTAAATTTAGGGAGGGGTGAAGCCAAATTGTCCAGGCTGCCTATAAGTCGTTCTCCTGGACTTCCCGCTCATCGAGGTCTCCCAAAGAATCAGCTTACGGGGATGGGGGGGGAGGGGGAGGGCTGATGCAAGTGGCTCACTCAGTGACATTTTCCATCACGACAGGCTTGGCCAGTGGTCCCCGGTGGTGGCTCCCTGTAGACCCAGGCCTGACCCAGTTTCCTCCTCTGTCCCTGTTGTCCCCACACCTACTCAGACACCAGTAAACGAGGGGGGACAACATAGTCCTCCGGGGGCAGGGACAGGGCAGGCCCCAGGCAGCCCTCGGCCACTTCAGCCCGGACACACCTGATGGAGCAACACCAGCGACACCTGGGTGTGTCCCTTCCCAGGGCCCCCAAACACCCATGGCAATGTCTCCATCTTACTCTTCCAATGTTATCCTTCTCCCCAAAATCCAATACGCATTTTCATTGTGCATCGTGTGGGAAATAACAGAAATAATCATCGCATTACCTTCAGTTTATCAGTAAGAATTTTCCCATATTTCACTGAGGTGTGTGCTCTCTATAGCAGTGGTTCTCAACCTTCCTAATGCCGCGACCCTTTAATACAGTTCCTCATGTTGTGGTGACCCCCAATTTCATTGTTACAAATTGAACATAATTAAAGCATAGTGATTAACCACAAAAACAATATGTAATTATATATGTGTTTTCCGATGGTCTTAGGTGACCCCTGTGAAAGGGTTGTTCGACCCCCAAAGGGGTCATGACCCACAGGTTGAGAACCGCTGCTCTAGATACATATGGAGAGAGCTATATATGGAGATAGATAAATATCGCTTTTTAACAAAATGGGCACCCTATAGTAGCACAGTTTTTTAAAACAAGTTTTTATTCCGTCACAAGCATATTCCCCACTGTCATCCATGAATGTTTATTGAACTCCTACCATGGGCCAGGCACTGTTCTAAACACTAGGGGCAGGGCAGTGATGGAAGCAGACACCTGGCCACTCGGCGCTTCCGTTCCCCTGGGGGAGACAGAAACTGGACATCCAGCGCCTCTGAATTCATCGGCACGCAGTGCCCTCAAAGTTAACTATATCCCTTTGAAAGGTGATGTTCAGCGCTGCCCCACCCCAGGGCCCGGAGCACCACGCCTCCTACACGGCAGGTGGATCAGCGAGATGTGGAAATGTTGCACAGTGGGCGGCGCTGAGTGGAGGAGGGCAAAGGGGGGGGGGTGGACATCTGTAACAGTGTCAACAATTTTTACAAAAAGGAAAAGAAAATGTTACTCCGTGGGCCCAGGTGATGTAGGGGCTGCATAGAAAGAATGAAATGCCAGGGGCCATGAGACTGTGCCAGTGGCAAATGCTTGGAGCATTTTGTGTGTTTTAAGTCATTAATTCTACAACCTACTAAGATGGGTCCTAGTACCATACCTATTTTGTAGTGGAGAAAGTGGGGTGCATAGCAAGTAGCAGGGTTTCTGAGTGTTGAGAGGAAGGCATGAGGCACTCTAGGGGACGCTGGTCAGTAACAGGGCACCCCACTGGCCGCTGCCTTCAGAGGTCGCTGTCCCAGGGCACCAACCTACACATGCTGTTGCTGCTACTGCTGCTTATTTCTCGTCTTTTCCTGCAGCTTCCAAGGAAAGCAATACAAAAGGGGATGCAGCAAGCCCCCCCCCCCGCCCCCCCCCACTTTCTGGAAACCCTGCAGAGACGGACAGCAGCGCTTGCCCAGCTGCGCCCCCTGGTGGTGGGTTCAGGGCAGCACCCTCACAACCTCTCTTTCCGTCTGGAAGTCACCATCTGAAATCTTTCACCAAGAGGAGGCAGCATGAGGCTTCATCACTCCTACATAATTTTACCTCTCATCTAATTATTCACTAAAGGAGAGGCGCTAGACTGCAAATTCACTGTTGGCCGTCAGTTGGTGGGCAGGGTTGGGGGACTTGACCCAGGTTCTGGGTGCACCCGGTGCCCCAGCCGGACCAGTTCAGGGTTCAGAACTTACACTTGCAGCCCAGAGGTCAAGTACCCCGGAAGATGGCTTTCCCTGAACCATGACCTTGTGACCCCATGAACCCTGTAGAACAGACATCTCCCTGGCATCTCCTCCTGGGTACCTCCCCAGGCTGGACAAAGCTTGGCTTGTGTGGAAACTCACTCTCCAGATAGATCCCTCCCACCAGGACGTGAGATATTTCACTCCACAAGACAAACACTCCCTTGAACTGCTGACATCCTAAGGCTGCTGTGTGCCTGGTGTCACGGATGGTCCCAGCCCCCAGTGATGTTGGGGCACCGAGGGCCTGCCTTGGAGAAGGACCGTGGCTGAGTAAGGCTGGCCTGGCCAGGGCACAAAGTGGATTCCATTCTGGGGCTGCAGCGGTCTCCAATAGCAGCTCAAACTGAGAGTGTCTGGGACCAGCCCAGGCCTGGGCGGTAAGGAAGGTACTCCTGTGTCTTGTCTTTTCTCCCCCTGCCCTGTGAGACCATTGTCCCTTCCCAGATGCCATTGTCCCTGCCTGAGTAGTCCACCCGTGTGCCCTTGGAGAAGGGACAAGGGAGGAGGGGCAACCAGGGGGCAGGAGAGAGGGAGACCCCTGTGCTAGACCGGGGAGGTCTTCCAGGTACTGACTTCTCCAGTATGTAAAAGTCAACAAGACAGGTATGTGTGCTGGGCTGCAGGAACCCTGGTTAGGACTGGCTAGACCAGCGGTTCTCAACCTATGGGTCGCACCCCTTTGGCGGTCGAATGACCCTTTCACAGGGGTCGCCTAAGACCATCCTGCATATCAGATATTTACATTACAATTCATAACAGTAACAACATTACAGTTATGAAGTAGCAACGAAAATAATTTTATGGTTGGGGGTCACAACATGAGGAACTGTATTTAAAGGGCCAGAAGGTTGAAAACCACTGGGCTAGACTCACCCAGGACCTCCCACCTAACTGCATTGACTTGTGACAGGTTTTCAGGAAAGGGTGACAGACACAAAGCAGGGCGGTTGCCTCCTGTCAGCTCCTTTTGGGTCAAGCAGGACTCAGTCGCGCCCAGGACCCAGCCAGGGTTTGTGGTCTGAGGGCAAAGTTATTTCTTTCCTGACAAACGTGACTGTGTAGATCAGGGCCCTCCTCCAGGATCAGGGCCTGGCACTCTGTGGAGCAGGACGTAGATGGGTTCCATTCTGACAAAGCCTTGAGACTTAGGCAGAGAATGGACGGACCCATTCTACAGGTGAGAAAACTAAGGTGCACAGAGGCAGAGAGCCAGGTACCGAGGATGCCTGGTCACAGTCCTTATTCTGCTCCCAGGGGGCTGGGAGCCCTGGCCCACGCTACAGGACCTTCCACCCAGCTGGGCCAGACACTCCCGCTGGCCTCCAGTCCCCCATCCTTGCCAGTGGGGACCTGACCTAGGCAGGCTCCTTCATGACTCTGTCCCCACGTGCCGTCCATCAAAAACACCCGATACCCCTTTTCTCCATCTGCACTGCTCCCTCCACCCTGAAGCCACCCCATGGACCTCTGGGAAATCAGTTGTCATTCCGAGTGCCTTCCTGGGTCATGTCAGCACACTCCAGGTGGCAGGGGTACTTGGTCGCAGTCCTCCACCCCTCCCCACAGGAACCATTCTGTCCTCCAGGATGCCAGCTGCCCCTCACATTCCAGCTACAGGAAACCCCCATCTAAGACGGCCCCCTGGACACTGTCAGGTCACCATCTTATTTACTGTGAAGCACCTTCACAGCTGTCCGGCTGTCAGGAGATGGGTTTCTGTCCTGCGGTCCTCCTGCTGAGGATGGATGCCAGCAGCCCTGAGTGTGGGGGACCTTCCACGATGACCTGTGGGAGGGAGGGGGCTCTTGCCTTGATGCCCTCAAACCCCAGCCTCTGCAACCTCGTGAAGGGGGTTCCTCAGTTGGCACCCCGAGAGTCTGGGCAGGGTGAGAGCAGAATTCCTGCTGGGAAGACCCCCAACCCTGCAAATATCTGGCCTGGGGAATTGCCCAGGAAGGAACTGCTGGTCAGGCCAACCACACACAATGCCCAGAGGAGGAGCCATTGGAACACCCCCAGGCCAGGCCACAAACCCCAGCGGCCAGTCAGAACTTACCACGTGCGCCCGTCCGCCCGCCAAGAATGCCTGGCTCCTCCGCTTGGTTTTGGGCTGCCTCCCCTGCTTGGGCCTCCGAGGACTGACCCGGGGAATCTGCGTGAGGTCCCGGTGCTGTTTACTCTCCAAGGCGGTACTGGGAATGCCGACCCCTGAGTCCCAGGGAGGAGGGGAGGGAGGACGCGGGCACAAGGAGGCTTCTCTGCCTCCAGGCCGGGTCGTGACATTTCATAACACTCTGTTTTCCTCACCCTCTGATCCAATTCTGGGCTGCGGGACACAGCCTCCCAGCAGCACGACCTGCCCCTTGGCGCCCAGATGATCCTGTTACAGCCCAGGCTCCAGCCTCTGTTTGGCATGGTTTTTCTAAGTAAATAATTGGGAAATAAATGTGATTTCTCTGGTTTGTTCGATGCCCACATGTCTGTTGCAGCAGCTGCTTTTGTTTGTAAAATGCAAACCAATATTCAACTCAGAGGCATGTGATCGCCTTGGGGCCACTTAAGCTTTCTGAGGCCAAGTGCCCCCGGTGCCCCCCGGTAAATGCCCCAGTCAGAGGTCCCTCAGCCCCACTCCCACCATGGGCAAGAGTTGGTTAGTGGGCAATTAAGAAGAGGTGTACGGGGGCAGGAGGGGGGTGGAAGGGAAGCCACTGACATAGTGGCTGTCACCTGGGGTGGGAGTGTGGGGGACAGATTCGGGGAGGGATGCAGGATGAGCAGAGCCAACATGTGCCTTGGGGGTTAGGATGGATTACACCTTCACCAGGTCCCAAGCCTGCGGGCACCAGTCCCCTCACTTCCAGAGAACGGGGTGTCCTGGGGGAGAAGTCGGTGCCGACTCAGCGCTTTGCTCACCTCGATCCTTTATGTGAAGGACTGGGCTCCGGGGGCTGCAGAGGTCAGAATGGACTGTCCCTTTCCTGTGCTGAGACCTCCTCCTCTCACACACCCCTTGTCATTCGCGTGGGAACCAGAGGAAGGCAGGTCCAACACCACTTCCTGATTCTTCAACACCAGCTGGGTGTCTAGCAATCCCACTCTGACACCAACTGCCCCAAGGATCAGTGCCCACCCCACAGGTTAGGGGCTCAGCCTAGAAAGCTGTCCCCACAGCTGAGGCCACCTGCATGGAGTGCCCAGGGCATCCACGCTCCGCTGGCCGAGCTCCCATGCCCTCCTCGGCTGCCCCACCTCCCAGCAACCAAACCCATCCTCCTTGAGCCTCATCCCCCAATTGTTTTCATCTGCAAGTCAATCCTTGGCAACTGATGATCAGAGGCCTCCAGAAGATCAGAGGCCGGGGGTCACAAGGTGGGTTCCCTGCCTGGAGGCCTCCAGGAGTCCCCTCTTTAGCACAAAAGATGTTCCAGGGGCTTGAGACAAAGTGCCAGGACCTGGGACAAAGACCAGACATGCTGATGACACCACAGCCATGTCCCTCGGCTTACTCAGAGCCGTAACTCCTGTCAGCAATGCATTGTAGTTCTCATTGTGCAAGCCTCACACTCCTTTTGTCCAGTCTATCCTTCAGTGTTTAATATTTTTGCTGGCGGGTCCTCCCAGCAACACACTGTCTGTGATGCACCCAATGGTCGGACCTTTATTAACGTTGCTGGGCGGTATTCGAGCTGCGGAGCTGTGTTTGGGCAGGTGTTTGCGAACGTCACACCAGCCTTGGACGTGATGAGAGGGGCCCCCAGGTTCCACGCTGGAAGTTGGGAGGACAGCCTGGGCCCTGCCCAGGGCGGGCCTGGCCCTCGGGCTTCTGGTGTCCGAGGCGAGGCTGCATGGGGGTTCTTAGGAAGGGCAGGAGGAGCACTCCGTGCTGACAGTCCAGAATTATGGGGGAGGGAAGGAGGAAGGGAGCCAGGAAAGCACACATCATCCCAGCCCCCGGGTCTCCCATCAGCCCTCCCCAAGCAGAGGGCATGTGGAGTGCTGATGCCTGAGAGGCAGTCTGCGGGGGAAGGAGAGGGACTGGGATCGCCCCCAAGGTGACAGAGGTGATAGCTAAAGCGGCCAGGCCTCTGCGTTTCCCACACTCTCACTGCCTGCTCATCTGCTTGACTGTGTCCAGGGACCTGCCCGTGTCGGCCAAAGCCATCCTCTACGGGCTCCTGCAGGTGGAAGTTGAGAATCAGACATGGTCCCCAGGGGCCCAGCCCGTAGTGCAGCACAGAATGTCCTCTGGCCACACGTGCTGGTGCACGGGCCAGGAAAAACGCCTGGCCCCTTCAGCAAGCCCTTTCGGAGTCCTGGCCTCTGGTCCCTCCCGCCCTTCTCCCACCCCCAAGTCAGCAACTCCTTGAATCTGTCCAAGCCCTTACTCATGCTGGATGCCATCATATTAGGTGAATATATAAGCCCTTCAGAAACTGAGCTCCTTGCTTCTGAGGAGCCATCTGCTGGACACTTGTTGTAGGGGAAGCAGGGATAAAATTGCCGCCGACAGTCCAGCTACCCAGGGCAGCGGCAGCCCCAGTCCTCTCCGGCTGGGGTTCTGGGATAGCCGGGTCCCTGTGTGGCTGCACCCCTGATAGGCCCAGGAAGGAGCCCACACTTAAGCCCAGGTGGGTGCTCCCGGCTCACCGGCCACAGCTCTACAAGCAGTCCTGCCTCCGCTCGCCCAGAGCTGAGGAGTGGAAGTCGTCCGTGGCACTAAGCGACAGGGTTTTGCACGCACCTTCCTCCAAGCACAGAACCCTGGCCCTCGTTTCCAGGGCCTTGTCCAGTCAGCGGTTTACATCGGCACAAACTAGTGCCCGTGTGTGTTACTCTCCGGTTAGAATCCAGAGCCACCTTCGCGCATTTTGCTGATCACGCGGCCCCTCTGTGGCCACTGGCAGCGCCTTCAGGCTGCGCCCAGTGTCCTTTGAGAGCTCCTAACCTTTCTAGTTCATTAAATTTGGAAGCATTTCCAGGCTGTCTGGCCCCACAGGATGTTCCAGGCTCATCTTGTACCTCCCCTGCCCCGGTGGAGTGATGAGTCCACCACTTCCCCAAGAACCTGGAACCCGTTCAAAACCGAAAGACAAAGAGGAGATCAAAAGCGGAAGAGAAAATGCCAAAAGAACACGCTAGATGGAAAACCGATAGGGTAGTTAGAGCCAAGGGCGCACCTCTCTCCTGAGGAGCTTCTGGGAGCCCACAGGCCAGGGGCCCCTGCAGCTGCTGGGCCAGGTGGGGGAGACCTTGCATGCCTGGGGGCCTGAGGCAGGGCCACACCGAGGCCTGTGGGGGAGGTTTTAGGCACTGCAGCTGAAGGTGGGAGGAAGAGGCGGTCACATTTCTTAATCACAGACACCAGCGAGCCCAGCTGTGGACGGTTCTCAAGGTCTCCCTGTGAGGTGCAAGCTGGAGGGGCCCGGATAGGCCCTGGCTGCGTTTTGTCTCCATGGCAACCGTTCTGCTGGTCCTGGACTGGTTAGAGTTTCCCTCCCTTTCTCTCCCTCCCTCCCCGCTTGCCTTGCTTCTTCAGTGCCTCCTTGGTTAACACCGCCCCTTCCCCATCTCACACACTTCACAACCTTTTATAGTCATAACTGGAACCAGGAGGTGCTGACTTGCGGGAAGTTGCAGTGCCTCTGAGGCTGTGGCTCCTGCTCAGCCCCCAAGGTGGTTTTGGGGGGTATGGGTGAGACCAGCCATGGCAGGCACATCCTGGGGTGTCTGAGCCTGCTCGCTGGCCCCATCCTCACCACGTGCTTCAGATCCACTACTGGCTATTGCTCACAGCGGCGTCTGCCTTTCCTTCCATTCTCTCCTGCTCAACACCTGGCGTCTTTATGACTGGGGCTAATTCCTTTCACAACGAATCACGTTTAACATTTACAAGCTCTTCAGACTATGATCCATTTGGTCCTCGTGTAAAACTTTGCAATAAGTATTATCATTATTTTGCAGATGACAGCCTGGAGCACAGAGAGGTCATTACAGTGGCCCAGGACACACAGCACATAAGGAAGTCAGTAAGGACCTGATCACTGTCTCCCTGTGGAGGATAGGACTTGTGCTTATACCCATTTTACAGCTAAGGAAACTGAGGCAGCCTCAGGCCTCACACCCAGAGTCTATGGAGACACTAGCCCAGCATCCCTGAGGCCTGTCTCCTGAACCCTATTCTGAGAGATCACACACACACATTCTGAGAGGTCATCCCTTATGAGCATCACAGCTCAGCTATAATGGGAGCTCAATTTCCGAGGAGAATAGGGATGAGCCAGGTGAAGGCTATTAGAAGGGGTGCTGGGCTGTGGGGACCTCTGAGCTAAGACTTGGAGGCAGGAGAGCACTTTGTGTTTCCTGGAATATAAAGTTTGAGGCAGAAGGCATGGAAGACCAACTCACAGTGGTGGCCTGTAGGATGATGACAGCTCTCACCCCAAGACCTCCATGTCTGAATCACCAGGACCTGCAGGTATGTCACCTCACTGCTAAAAAGGACTTTGCAGATGGGATTAAGTAGTGATGTGGAGATTGTCCTAGATCGTCCTGGTGGGCCCACTGTGAACACAGGGGCCCTGGTAAAATAGAGATAGGAGGGGGAGATGCAGAGAGAGGTTGGAAGGTGCTGTGCTGCTGGATTTGAGGACGAAGGATGGGGCCGTGAGCCAAGGAATGCAGGTGCCTCTCTATGCTGGGGAAGGTGAGGCACAAGCTCTCTTGTGGGGCCTCCAGAAGGAACCAGCCCCGCAGCACTCTGACTAGAACCCGTTGAGACCCAAGTCTGACCTCCAAACTCCAGAACTGAAAGATGATAAAGCAGTAATGTCTTAATCTGCTGGGTCTGTGGTCATTTGTTACAGCGGCCACGGGACACGCACACATTCCCTATTGAGGTGCAGTCATCTCAGTCACCCCAGTTGATGAGAGGAGGTTGGGTGATTCTAGAATTGGGAGCAGAGGACCTCCAAATGTGCTGACTTGGAAACCACAACCTGTGCTGCAGGGTGGCCCTGATGTGGACTGGATTTCAGCTGTGACTTTGAGATGTACCCGGCACACACACCCCCCCTCCGTGCTCACTGGGCCACTGCTCGGGAGTTAGCAGGGGGTCCTGGAGCCCAGGACCAGTGAGCCCAGGAGCCCTGGGTGGCTCTTTCTGCTTAGAAATCAGGCACAGATTTCTGGACTGTTCCCTGACGAACTTGCATTTATTTGCTTCTTTAGTTGTGTCTGTCTCTTCTAAATCTGAACTTTGAAAAGACCGTTGACTTGATGAAAACCTAATGTGTGTGAATGGTGTCTCTGCCCAGTGCTAAGGACGCCTGCATTCTTTCACCAGTTCAGTGCTACACAACTCTTCTGGATGTTAAGACAACAGTCAATTGTGTGTGTTTTTTAAAGGGACAAGGTTGTTCTTACTGTGATCACGATTTATGCTGGTGTTGGTTTTCAACCACCAGCCCTTGGCACAGAGCGTGACAAGGGGGAGGCACCGGACTGTTGGCTGCTCCTCCAAAAAGCGCTGGTGCAGCCTTATCTATGCAGGCGCTTTGCCAGGGGCCGGTGAGCTGAGCGGGAGGGAGGGAAGAAGATATAAAAATGAACACACATTCCCAGAGGCCAGCAGCTTCACCAGGAACCCTGGAGGGCATGGAGACAGTTTATCCCAAAACAGTGGTTGCCATGGGAACAGGAAAGTTTGAGGTCAAATTGCCAACAGCCACCAGTTTGGCCGTTGAGAGCCAGATGTCAGGGGACCCATTCTACCGATTCTGTTCCTCATTAGAGAAGAGAAAGCTTGACTTTCTGAGAGATATTTAAGAGGACACTTTGAAATCCAATAAAAGCAAGGGCTGGTGGAATCAGGAGGGCTGTTCCGTCCCAAAGGCTAGCCACCCCAAGGCGCCGTTCGTCCTGGCCTCGGCCGGGCCCTATTTCACAGCAGGGGGACGGAGGCCAAACTTTTATTGGTTAAACAGCACATGGGGGCCAAGTTTGCTAGGAGAAAAAACAATGGCCCAGGGCCGAAGAAGGCTTTTCAGAGCTGTTTTCCCCCTTTCCTCCAAGCAGCTGAAGGTCCTCAGGGCCGAGGCTTTGCGGGAAGCCTGACGCAGGAGGGACCAGGGCCGACCCAGGAAGCGAGACCCCAGGGAGGCAGGAGAACAGACCCTCTCTCAGTGCCAGGACCTCGGGCAGGGCTGAGAGGAGGTGTTTTAAGATCACTTGTGCCATCAGCCTCACCGGCATCAAAGGAGACGGTTTGATTGCAGGAGGGAAGAGTGCACAGGCTGCTTTGAGTTGGTGGCAGGAAGAGCTGAAAGCCAGGCTTGTCTCAAAAATGAGTCCCTGCCGCCTGGCCAGCTCCCCAAAGGGCCACACTGTGTCCTCACTCTGGGGGCAGGAATGACCTTGCCCAGGACTACGGTGGTCGGGGCTCAATTTTAGAATGTGGGTTTTCTTCCTATTACATGTCCTCCAAGCTGGTCTCTAGAGACCTTCAGGTAAGGTACCTAGCAAGTGGCATCACCAATGAGTTCGTTCATGCATGAATCCATCAGGACCCACGAGCCTGGCCAGTCATCCAAGTCTGGGGTGCTGTGCTGAACAGGGGAGACCCTAGTGGGGTCTCAGGGAAGGCTGGGCCAGGGGTGATGTGAAGGAAGGTGGATCCAGCCACAGGCACCGTAGCCAGAGGCCCATGGGGAGGACAACCTGAATGTGCAGGGGCCACCTGGGAGCAGACTTATTAGATTGAAATGTCAGGATAGGGACAGCCTACTGAGGGCCTTGAATGACAGATAAGAAGGAGGAACTCTGCCCAAGATGGGAGCCGGGAAGGGTTATGGAGGAGGATGATGCCATGAGGAAATCTGAAGGCAGAGCCCATTGAACTTCAAGGACTCTACACTGGCTAGCTCCAAGGGGGACGCTGGCCTTCCTGGACTGACCATGGAGCACTGGAGCATGGCCAGGAGGATCTGACCCTGGGCCATCTAGTCACCGTGATACCACCATTACAATAGACAGATCAATGGGACAGAACAGAGGTCCCAGAAACAGACGTACACAGATATGGCCAATTGGTTTTAGACAGATGGCTGAGACAATTCAATGGGAAAGAATAATCTTTCAACAAGGACATTTGGACATTCATGTGCAACAAAACAAAACAAAACAAAACAAAGAAAGGTCCTCAAAACCCTCACCTCACACCACATACAGATATTAACTTGAAACAAGTCATAAATCTAAAACTTCCAGAAGAAATATAAGATAAAATCCTGGTGACCCTTAGTTTGGGAAAGATCAATCAATTAAATTCCATCAATCTTAAACTTGAGCCCTTCAAAAGACACAAAAGGAAATGAAAAGGCAAGCAAAGAGTGGGAGGAAATATTTGTAAAACATATATCCAACAAAAGACTTTATCTAGAATATATAAAGAAGTCTTACAATTCAACAATATTAAGACAATTCAACCTAAAAATAGGCAAAAGATTTGAAAGGACATGTCACCAAAGAAGATATATGGATGGCAAAGAAGCACACAAAAAGATGCTGAACATCATTAGTCATCGGGAAAATACAAATTAAAACCATAAGGAGATACCACCACAAACCCACTAGAATGACTAAAATTAAAAAGACTGGCCAGCCTAATGTTGGTGAGAATGTGGAGCCAAAGGAACTCTTATAGGCTACTGGCAGGATTGTAAAATAATAAAACCACCTTGGAAAATAGTTTGGCAGTTTCCTAAAATATTAAACATATGACCATATAACCCAGACATTCCATTTCTAGGTATGTCCACACAAAGACTGCTACATGAACGTTTCTAACAGCTTTACTGTTTTTATTTCTTTTTTTATAAAATTTAATTTATTGGGGTGACATTGGTTAATAAAATTATATAGGGTCAGGTGTATAATTCTATAATGCATCACCTGTATATTATATTGTGTGTTCACCACCCCAAGTCAAATCTTCCATCACCACTAATCCCCCCTTTACCCTCTTCTTCCTCCCTCCACCCCCACTTCCCTCTGATAATAACCATAGTGTTGTCTATGTCTATCAGTTTCTTGTGGGGTTTTTTGTTGTTGTTGTTTAATCCCTTCACCTTTTTCACTCAGCTCCCCAACTCTCCTCCCCCTCTGACAGGTGTCAGTCTATTCTTTGTATCTAGGAGTCTGTTTCTACTTTGTTAGTTGATTTTGCTCATTAGATTTCACATATGAGTGAGTGAAATCATATGGTACTTGCCTTTCTCTGACTGGCTTATGTCACTTAGCATAATGCTTTTCGGGCCCATCAATGCTGTCTCAAAAGGTAAGATTTCCTTTTCTTTTCTTTTCTTTTTTTTTTTTTTTACAGCCAAGTAGTATTCCCTCGTGTACATGTATCACAGACTTTTTGTCCACTCATCTATTGATGGGCACTTGGGCTGCTTCTAAATCTTGGCTATTATAAATAATGCTGCAATGAACATAAGGGTGCATATATTCCTTCCAATTAATGTTTTGGGTTTCTTTGAATATATTCCCAGAAGTGGAATCACTGGGTCATAAGGCAGTTCCATTTTTAATTTTTTGAGGAAACTCCATACTGCTTTTCGTCGTGGCTGCACCAATCTTCATTCCCACCAACAGTGCACGAGGGTCCCTTTTTCTCCACATCCTCTCCAACACTTGCTGTTTGTTACTTTATTGATGATAGCCATTCTGACAGATGCAAGGTGATATCTCATGTTGATTTAATTTGCATTTCTCTGATGATTAGTGACATTAAGCATCTTTTCATAGGTCTATTGGCCATCTATATGTCCTCTTTGGAGAAGTATATATTCAGGTCTTTTGCCAATTTTTAAAAAATCTTTATTGTTGAAATTATTACAGATGTCCCTCTTTTTTCTCCCCATTGCCCCCCTCCACCCAGTTCCCATCCTGCCCCAGGCCTTCGCCTCCCTATTGTCTGTGTCCATAGGTAATGCATACATGCATATAAGATCTTTGTTTAATCTCTTCCCACCTTCTCTCTCTGAGAATCGTCAGTCTGTTCCATTTCCATGCCTCTGAGTCTATTTTATTCAGTTCATTAGATTTTTTATTTGTTTATTTTGATTTTCAGATTCAATTGTTGATAGGTATGTATTTGTTACCATTTTGATGTTCATGTTTTTTATCTTTTTCTTCTTCTTCCTCTTCTTAAAGAATACCCTTCAACATTTCATATAATACTGGTTTGGTGGTGATGAACTCCTTTAGCTTTTTCTTGTCTGTGAAGCTTTTTATCTGATCTTCAATTCTAAATGATAGCTTTGCTGGATGGGGTAATCTTGGTTGTAGATCCTTGCTATTCATCACTTTAAATATTTCTTGCCACTCCTTTCTGGCCTGCATATTTTCTGTTGACAAATTAGCTCACAGTCATATGGGCATTCCCTTGGTAACTAACTGCTTTTCTCTTGCTGCTTTTAAGATTCTCTCTTTGTCTTTAGTCCTTGGCATTTTAATTATGATGTGTCTTGGTGTGGTCCTCTTTGGTTCCTCTTGTTTGGGACTCTCTGTGCTTCCTGGACTTATAAGTCTGTTTCTTTCACCAGGTAGGGGAAGTTTTCTGTCATTATTTCTTCAAATAGGTTTTCAATATCTTGCTCTGTCTCTTCTCTGGCACCCCCATAATGCAAATGTTGGTATGCTTGAAGTTGTCCCAGAGACTCCTTACACTATCTTCATATTTTTGGATTCTTATTTCTTTTTGCTCTTCTGGTTGGGTGTTTTTTGCTTCCTTATATTTCAAATTGTTGATTTGATTCTCAGAATCCTCTACTGTTGAATCCCTGTATATTATTCTTTATTTCATTCAGTGTATGCTTAATTTCTGACTGGTCCTTTTTCTTTTTTTTTTTTTTTGGCATTCTCACTAAAATCCTTGAAAGTCTCACTAAGTCCCTTGGAGGTTTCTAGAAGATTCTTGAGTAACCTTATAACTATGGGTTTGAACTCTATATCCATTAATTTGCTTTTTTCCATTTCTTTAATTTGTGACATGTTTCTTAGTCTCCACATTTTGGCTGCTTCCCTGTGTTTGTTTCTATGTATTAAGTAGAGCTGCTATGTCTCCTTGAGTTGGTTGAGTGGCCTTGTGTAATAGGTGTCCTATAGGGCCCAGTAGCTCAGCCTCCCCAGTCACCTGAGCTTGGAACTCTAGGTGCACCCCTTTGTGAGCTGTGAGCACAGTATTATAGTTGAGCCTGATTGCTGTTGGTGTCACTGGGAGGAATTGACCTCCAGGCCAATTGGCTGTAAAGACCAGCTGTGTCTATAGTGGGAGAGCTGTTATGTAGGAGACACCCCTACGGAGCAGGACTTGCTTCAGTGGGGCTTTGGTGCTCACTGAGTCTTACCAGCCCAGTGTTGGCATGGATGTGTAGAGTTGTAATCTGGTATGGTCTAACACTGACCACTGGGTACACTAGCTCTTGGGTCTCCAGGGAAGTGCAAAGTCAGCCACTGCCTGGGGCCACCAGTTAGGAGCTACAGAGAGATCTGCAGATTCCTCCTCTTTGTATCAGGTTTGGAAGTGCCCAGATGAGGCATGGCTATGAAGCAAGGCAGGCTGGTGCTGGTATAGGGTCTTGGGCCTTTTATTGATAGGTTTGGGGCTCCCTGACCCAGCTGTAGCTTGTTTGAGATTTTCAAGGACAGGCCATTCATATGCAAAAGCTGCTGCAGGCAGGTTGGGTGGGGTTGTAAATTGGATGAGGTGGGGTCTTAAAGAATCTTCAGGGCAAGGTGGAGCAAATAGAAATGGTTGCCAGTCAGCCCTGCAACAGGGGAGGTCCCAGCATGGTAACAATGATCCCTGCGAGTACCTCCATCTGGGAGAAAGCCACCCCCAAGTTCCTGCCCCGATGCCAGACAAGTGTATCCCCCAGAGCCTCACCCTAGTGCTGGAGCTTAGAGGAAGCAAGACCTTGTAAGTTCAGTTCATGGTGCTGGCCTTTTAGGAGAAACAGCTGGGTCTCCAGCAGCCTCTGTGTCACTGAGCTCCAATCCACACTGGTTTTTACAGCCCATAGTTATAGGGACTTCTTTTCCCAGCTCTGGGACCCTGGGTTGGGGGGTCTGGTGTGGGGGTAGGACCCCTTGGTCCTCCAGGTGGGCTCTGCAGAAACCATCTCCCTCCTGATTAAAAAAGCAACACACAGGGGTGCTGGCCCAGTCTGTTCCACGCCTCCACACCTCCTACCAGTCTCAGTGTGCTTTCTTCTTTACTTCTCTAATTGTAGGACTTCCATTCAACCAGCTTTCCGGTGGTTCTGGATGATGGTTGTTCTGTATTTTAGTTGTAATTTTGATGTGGTTGTGGGAGGTGACAAGTACAGGTGTTTACCTTCGCTGCCATCTTCTCCTTTGCCCATTTTTAAATTGGATTGTTTCGGGGTTTTTTGGTGTTGAGTTGTATAAATTGTTTATAAATTTTGGATATCAATCCCACATCAGATATATCATTGGCAAATATGTTCTCCCATTCAGTGGGTTGTTTTTTCATTTTGTTGATGGTTTCCTTTACTATGCAAAACCTTTTTAGTTTGATGTAGTCCCATTAGTTTATTTTTTCATTTTGTTTTCCTTGCCTGAGGATATGTACGAGAAAATATTACTACAAGAAATGTCTGAGATTTTACTGCCTATGTTTTTTTCTAGGAATTTTATGGTTTCAAGTCTAACATTTAAGTCATTAATTCATTTTGAGTTTATTCTTGTGTGCAGTGTAAGAAAGTAGTCTAGTTTCACTTTTTTACATGTATCTGTCCAATTTTCCCAGCAGCATTTATCAAATAGACTATCTTTATCCCATTGTATGTTCTTGCCTCCTTTATCAAATATTAATTTACCATAAAGGCATGGATTTATTTCTGCCCTCTCTACTCTGTTTCATTTATCTATATGCCAGTATCGTGCTGTTTTGATGACTCTGTCCTTGTAGTATAGTTTGATGCAAGGTAGCGTAATTTCTCCAACTTTATTCTTCTTAACAGCTTTACTATTAACAGCCAAAATCTGGAAACAACCCAAATATCCACCAGCAGGTGAAGGGCAAACCAATGATTATATATATATATATATATATATATATATATATATATATATATGCATACATATATATATATCTCCACATAATGGAATGCTACTCGGCATTTAAAAAGAATGAATTATTAGCTGTATCTGAAAAGTGTGAACAAGGTCAGGCAATAAAAGCATACATACTGTATTATCCCATTTATAAAGAATTCCAGAACTTGCAAATAAATCTATAGTGACAGGTCAGCGTTCCCTGGGCAAGAAGAGCAGGGAGAGGACAGGTGAAAGCTTTGGGGATGACAGACACATTCATAATCATCTTGATTATGATCATGACTTTATTGTGTACCTATTTATCAAAACTTACCAAATTGTACATCTTAAATACATGCATTTTATTATATTTCAAATATAACTCAATAAAGCTGAAAATTTGACACAAATACCCTTAATGAATGACATCCAATTGTAAAGAAAAGGATTTAGGTACATAGGATGAAAAATTCTTTAGCAGAGGAAAGGGGTCTGTAAGGAAAAGTCTCACAAGTCTAGCACTGCATGGGTGAAGATTATATTTAAGGACAAGGAGTGGACACTAATTATACTAGGTACCCATAGTCACTTCCACATTACTACAGGGCAGTGACATCTATATATATGAAGAGCCAGGGGCCATCACATCCGAAACAACCAAATGGACGACTGAACAGGCTGAGTGGGGAGACAAGGCTGGCAGGGGGGTTAGTGAGGGATGATTAAACAACTGAACAACAGGCTGCGAGGGGCGACCAGGCCAGCAGGGGGCGCAGTTGGTGGCAACCAGGCCGGCAGGGGCGGGGGGTGGGGCAGTGAGGGACAACCAGGCCAGCAGAGTGGGCAGTGAGGGGCGACCAGGCAGGTGGGGGGGGGGGCAGTGGGAGGTGACGCAGGTGGGGGGGGGGGGCAGTGGGAGGTGACCAGGCCAGCAGAGGGGGCTGTCGGGGGTGACCAGGGCAGCAGGAGGGGCAGTTGGGGGTGACCAGGCTGGCAGGGGGGCAGTTAGGGGCAACCAGGCTGGTGGGGGGGCCAGTTAGGGGCAACCAGGCCAGTAGAGGGGGGCTGTTGGAGGTGACCAGGCTGGCAGTGGGCCAGTTAGGGTCGATTAGGCTGGCAAGCAGATGAGCAGTTAGGAACCAGTGGTCTTGGATTGTGAGAGGGATGTCTGACTGCCAGGGGTCTTGGATTGGAGAGGGTACAGGCTAGCTGAGGGGACCTTCCCCCTTATCCCCCCACCCCCATGCACTAATTTCATGCACCGAGCCTCTAGTAGAAATAACAATAGAACAGTCACAATTCCTGATTTTGGAACACCCTGCAATCAAAAAGCACGTTCATACCCATCAGCTGAGGGACTCCTCCCCACAGCAGGGAGGGTGTCTCCCTCCTGCGTGGTGTTTCTCCTCATCCTCATTGCCCCTTCCTTAATTCATCCTCATCCTCTCTTGCCTGGACAATTGCAGAGTCTACAGACTGGAGAAAGGAGGCACAAACTGTGTCACACCTGCACAGTGGAATTCTATCCAACAAAGACACAGTAACTGCAAAAGGAACCTCATAGATGTAGCATTGAGGGAAGAAGCCCAACTCTAAACATGCACAGTTCCATTCCACCTGTATGAAGGCTCAGGACAGGTGAAAGGAGTCTTGCCTGACAAACTTGGGGTCCTGGTCACCCCTTGGTGGGGTGAGAGGGAGCCTTGGGGGTGCTGGGGTGTCCTGAATCTCAATCAGCTGGGCATGCTGTACATGTACAAGCTGCCTCACTGGTCTTCCTCTCTTCTGCCCCCCTTCCCGGGTGACCTCTCAATGTACCCATCAGCTTTGAATCATCCCTTTGATGACTTTCAGGGGTGGTCACAGTCCCCAGCCTGGCCTGGGAGGCTGGCTGTAACCACCCACTCCCTTCTCCCTATCCATCTCCCACTGGGCCTGGTCAGCCCAATCTGGACATCAGCTCCTCCAGACCACTGGCCAGCCCTCAAGGCTCACTCCGGGCATCACCTCCCTAGGATCATCCTAGGTGGGGCCCGGTGGTCGCCTTCATCACCTCCATCTTAGGGGCACAACTCAGGTGCACTGATCCCAGTCTATGGCCTTGTTTTCAGGCTCCCTTGGTGGCGAGGAGCAGAGAGAAATTTACTGTAGATAGAGGCAAACTGATCAATGATGGATCAATCATGTGGGCCCCAGGCCAGGTAGAGTGAGGTTCTTTCCAGGTAACTCCAGCTTTCCCTGGGAGCTTTCCTGGGGGAGAGGGGGCAGCCCAATGCCCCCTCGTGGTGGGGCGGGAGGCACATAGCCCAGCACAGGGCAGCTGGGTGGGAAAGCCGCATGGATGAATGTGACGTGAGACCACTAGAAAACCCCCTCTGGGACCCTGGATTCTTTTTGGCTGATAATCTGTCACGTAAGTCCACTTGGCTGACACTGCCACCCAGCCTGGCCGGAAGAGCCTACCTCCACTGTGCCTCAGGCGGACAGTCAGGCAGGACTGAGCCCGGCTTCCCACTGGAGGGGCACAAGCTGTGTGCAGACAGAGGAGGGGACAGGGAGGGGACAGGTGAATGTGTCTGTCATCCTTCAAACTCTGGAGAGACAGGTGCGTGCTGTCAGCTGGTGGCCTGCCCTGGGTTGGGAGCTGTGCTAGCCCCGGGGCATGGCAGGAAGCCGAGAGGAAGGGCAGGCTGCAGACGGAGGGCACGGATACCATCTCTCCTGAACTGGCTGCAGGCTGAGGGCACGGGTGCTCCTGGAGCACCGCTTCTGCCTTCTGTCTTCTTAACGCGGGTGCTGGAATCTCCGGATCTGTGTGGGACGAGTCCCGGGGGGAGGGAAGGGACCAAGGGCAGAGAATGGTGGCAGAGAGCCAGAGGTTGGAAGGGAGGAGAGGAGTCTTCAGGCCCGGGGGACGCTTCCCTGAGCCTCTTTCCCGGGCTGTGGCATGACTTTATCTTGCATCAGGCTGTTGCAGCCCATCGATTCTGGCCAAGACGGCCAGGGCTTAGCTTCCTCTGACCTTGGCCTAAATCCCAGCCTCCCTGCCCAAACAGAGACTTCTCTTTGGCGTCCTGCCCTTTCCCAACCTGGACCGAACAGTGGGGCATGGTGACCCAGGGAATATGACATTCAGGGTCAGCATCAGAGGCCACTGAGAGAAATGCCCCAAGAACAAGATGGGAAACAGGCCTTTGTGGGAAGCATTAGGGCTCTTGCAGGGCGCAGCCTTCTCACTTCAGGCAAGATAACACAGATAATGAGATTAGAAACACTTTCTGTGTGCCACGTGATTGCGACCACTGGAGTGGGTAGGCTTCTTGTTTCCATTTTATAGATGAGGAAACTGAGGCTGAGAGAGGTCCAATGGCCTGCCGTGGCCTCCCTCCTGCTGCGGGCAGAGAAACCACCCAGTGAGCTCAGCCTCCTTGGAGCTGGCCCCCTTGGAGGCTCGCACCCGTCTTCTGTTTCTGCTTCCTTCTTCACCTCTCAGGTGACACGTCCTCATCTCTGTCTGTCTGGCCTCACTGCGTCCGTTTGCCGGGAAGCTCTGGCTCCTGTCTGCAAGGACAGGAATGTGGGAGAGGAATGTGGGGTCCAGAGCCTCTGCTATGCCTGGGCTCCACATCCTACATCCAGACCCGCTCATCCCCATCCTCCCCTGCAGATAGAGAAACGCCCTTCACCATCCACTCTATCTGCACACACTTTCTTCCCTGGCTCGGTGCCTATAACGAGCGCCTGAAAACAAATACCCTCAGCCTCGCAGGTCAGGAATGCGAGCACCTTCTCCGATGGTACATTCTCCGTCTCGGCTGTGGTCAAGGCCAGGACCCCTGGAATAGTGCTGAGCGTGCTCCTGGCTGGGAAGACAGGATAAATAGTCGCCGGTTACAGGGATAAACAAAACTTCCATTCCCTTTTAACTACTCGGGGCCATGCTTAGAGTTAATGTTTCAAAACATCTGGAGGAACACGGTGGTTTTTCTTCCAAGAACCTCTGCAGAGTTTTTGTGGGTTACCGCACAGTGTCGGTGCACATACTTTCATCGGGAAAATGGGCCTGAGATGAGCATGACCATGGACCTCCCTTCCCACGGAGTCCGGGGCCGTGCGTGCACATTTCCAGGAGACTTGCTGGAGAATTGTCCCGGGATGTTGACAGAGTTGGACATAGAAAGTGGTTTGACCATCCAAGGCTGGCCGAGCAACTGCCCGCCATGGAATAACCACCTAGACCCAGAGCGCCCACGGGGTTTGTTTGGCTGGTGTCTGAGTGTGTGTGATGCTGCACTTGGCCTCAGGAACTGGAAACTCTGGCAAATTCAGACATGATCAAATCTTCTTAGTCATCACTGCTTATTACTTTTGTTTGGTCTTACTGAAGCAAGAATGATGGCTGGGCATGTATGCCCTGCCCAGAGCTCTGCTCCCCGCCATAGGGTGGACGGCCATGCACGGAAGGGTGGCCTGTGGGAGGTGAGGGATGGGGTGGAGGTCTCCCTCACAAATAAGCATCTCACGGCCCGCAAGGGATGGGAGAAGGAGGGGAGGAAAAGAGAGAGAGGCCCAGTACTTGCCCTTTGAAGTTTAAGTCCAGGTTTAAGAAATCCAGACCTGGGAAAGGGAAGGAGGGTGAAGGCAGGGTGGGGCGGAGGGGTGGATGGTCTGGAGATAACGTACAGTGGAGCATGCATAACTTCAGAGGCATCTCTTTCCCGCCCCAGAGGCCTCGCAGGTCTGCTCTGGCGGCTGGCGGGGAAAAGCAGCACCAGCAGCAGTTTACCCCACACCCAATGGTGCCCGTCCCATGAGCCCTTGCTAAGGGGTTTTGTTGGCCAGAGCCCCTCCAGAGATCCAGCCTCCACAGCAGGCAGCCTAAAGCAGCATCCCTGGGTTCCAGTCAAGGAATTGATGTCCTTCGCATTGAACAAGAACCACGGGGCAATGATTTCCTCCACAGGTAAATGGGATGGTATTTGTCAGGCAGGACGTGGCAGACCTCAAAAAGCCGGTGGTGACTGTGGCCACAAGATCCAAGCTCTGTCCTCGCCTGGAGGTTGAAGGCACAGAGAAGATGCGGCAGGGATGGTCAGATGCTCTTCAGAGTTCCTGCGACAGGTCAAAAGGTGGTGTCTTCAACAAGATACCACCTGGGGTTGACGTCCTTGAAGGCCCTGATGCAGAAGCTGAACAAGAGCCAGAACAAGTGTAAATGGTTTGCTCTATAAACAAAAAGGATCTCAATAACTTGCCATGGCAAATGTAAAGGTTCACTCATAACTCTTTTCTTTGTTCATATACTTAATTGAGGTAGAATTCACATAATAAACAGCTGTTTAAAGCATACAATGCAGGGGCATTTAGTGCATTCACAGTGTTGTGCAACCTCCACCTCTCCCTAGTTTTAAAACATTTTCAAAACACTCGTCCCAGAAAAACACCCAATAACCATTAAGCAATCATTTCTCACTTCCCTGCCCCCAGCCCCTGGCAACCACCAATCTGTATTCTGTCTCTATGGATTTGCCTATTCTGGATATTTCATAAAAAGGAAGCATACAACATGTGAACTCCGGTGTCTAACTTCTTTCGCTGAGCATAATGTTTTTGAGGCTCATGCAGGTTGTAGCATGTGTCAGTACTTCATTCCTTTTTAAAAATATATATATTTTTATTGATTTTAGAGAGGAACGAAGAGGGAGAGAGAGATAGAAACATCAATGATGAGAGAGAATCATTGATTGGCTGCCTCCTGCATGCCCCCTACTGGGGATTGAGCCCATAACCTGGGCATGGGCCCCTGACTGGAATAGAACCCTGGACACTTCAGTCCAAAGGCTCTATCCACTGAGCCAAACCAACCGGGGCCTTCATTCCTTTTTGTAGATAAACTAGAGGCTCTGCGCACGAAATTCATGCACAGGCAGGGAACCTAGGCCTGGCCTATGATCAGGGCTGATCTTCCTCGGCTGCCAGCAGCTGGACCTGCCTCCTGCCGCCAGTCACCCTCTGTGTGTGGGGTGACCAGGGCCCCACTTGCACGTCCCTTGGCCTGGCACCGCCTGCATCTGCTGCCACCCACCCCCAGTTGCCTGTTTCCCATTGGGCGATTGGAGTCTTCTGGCCAGGGGGAGGGACTGAGAGGTTGGCCAGCAGGCCCTGATTGGACAAACGAGGTCTGCAGGCTGGGAGCAGCTCTTGCATTGAGCATCTGCCCCCTGGTGGTCAGTGTGCATCATAGCAACCAGTCATTCCACCATCTGGTCAATTTGCATATTATGCTTTTATATCCTATCTCATAAAGAGGGAATATGCTAATTGACTGCCCCACCCTCAAAGATGGCGGCACCCACAGCCAATAAGGAGAAACTATGCTAATTGACTGCCATGCCCTCAAAGATGGCGGTGCCCATAGCCACAAGATGGCCGGCAGGGGAGGGCAGTTGTGGGTGATCAGGCCAGCAGGGGAGGGTAGTTAGGGGCAACCAGGCCAGCAGGGGAGGGCAGTTGGGAGAGATCAGGCCTTCAAGGGAGGGCAGTTGTGGGGGACCAGGCCGGCAGGGAGGGCAGTTGGGAGAGACCAGGCCTTCAGGGGAGGGCAGTTGGGGGGGACCAGGCTGGCAGGGGAGGGCAGTTGGGGGTGACCGGGTGTCAGACATCCCCTGGCAGTCAGACATCCCCCGAGGGGTCCCAGATTGGAGAGGGTGCAGGCTGGGGTGAGGGACACCCCCCTCCCCAAGTGCATGAATTTTGTGCACTGGGCCTCTAGTATATAGATAATATTCCACTGTATGGTTATACCACAATTGGTATGTCCCTTTATCTATTGATAGACATTTGGGTTGTTTCCACCTTTTGGCTATTGTGCATAATGTTGCTGTGAACATTCATGTACAAGTGTTTGTGTGGATATATGTTTTTGTTTCTCTTGTATAAACACCTGGGAGTTGAATTTGCTGGCTCATGTGATAATGCTATGTGTAACTTTTATGAGAAATCACTAAACTATTTTCCACAGGAGCTGCATCATTTTACTTTCTTACCTGTAATGTATTAGGGTTCTTATTTCTTCACATTTCTATCTTTTTCCAAAAACAAAAAACAAAAAAACTATGGCCATTCTTATGGGTGTGAAGTGGTATCTCACTGTAGTTTCTATTTACATTTCCTTCATGACTAATGATATTGAACATCTTTTCATGTGCTTACTGGTTATTTATATATGGCCATTTCCATTTTTTCCTTTGGAGAAATGTCTAAGTCCTTTGCTCATTAAAAAATATTGAGTTGTTTGTCTTTATGTTATGAATTCTTCATGCAAACCTCATTCATTTAAAACAAACTTTAAAAATTTTTATGAAGTCTAGTATTCTCTTTTTCTTTGTTGCCTGTGTTTTTGGTGTCAAATCTAAGAATCTATTGACAAATCTGGGGTCATACATATTTACTTCTGTGTCCTTCTAATAGTTTTATAAGTTTTAGCTCTTATAGTTAGGCCAGTGATCCATTTTGAGTTAATTTTTGTATATGGAGTAAGGTGGTGATTCAAATTCATTCTTTTGCATGTGATTATCCAGTTTCCAAGCACCATTTGTTGAAGAGACTATTCCCCTCTCCCCCATTGAATGGTCTTAGTGTCCTCATTGTAAATCAGTTGTTTCTAGACTTTTGGGTTTATTTTTGGACTTTCAATTATATTTTATTGGTCTCTATGTCTATCCTTATGCTAGTACAATACTGTTTTGATTACTGTATCTTTGTAAAATTTTTTTTATATTGGGAAGTATAAATTCTCCAACTTCGTTTTTTTTCAATACTGTTTAGGATATTCAGGATCACTTATAATTCCACATGAATTTGAGGATTGGTTTTTCCATTTCCACAAGAAAGGCCATTAGAATTTTTGTAATTTGTGTGTGTGTGTGTGTGTGTGTGTGTGATAGGGTTGTACTTTAGGAAGTATTTAATTTTAAATATTGTCTTTGAATTCATGAACATGGATGTCTTCTTTAATTTCTTTCAGCAATGTATTATAGCTTTCAACTTACAAATCTTTCAACATGTTGGTTAAATTTATTCCTAGGCATTTTATTCTTTTAGATGCTACTGCAAATGGTATTGTTTTATTCATTTTCTTTTTGGAATACTCATTGATGTTTATAGAAACAACCCATCTTTATGTGTTGGTCTTGTACCCTATAACATTGCTGAATTTGTTTATTGGCTCTAGTAGTTTTTGTTGTTGATTATTTGGAATTTTCTATATATGGAATCATGTTATCTGAAATTAGAAATAGTTTTACTTCTTCCTTTCCAATTTTGATACCTTTCATTTATTTTTCTTCCTTAATTGCTCTGGCTAGGACTTCTAATATAATATTGAATAGCAGTGATGGATATGGACAGCCTTATCTTGTTTCTGATCTTAGGAAGAAAACGTTCAATCTTTCACCATTGAGTATGAATTCGGCTGAGGGTTTCTTGTAAATACTCTTTATTTTTGTAAAGATGCCTTCTGTTCTTGCTTGAGTGCCTTTATCTTGAAAGTTTGTCAGATTCCTTTTCTGCATTGAGATGGCTGTGTTATTATTCCCTTCATTCTACTAACATGGTGTATGACATTGATTGGTTTTCTTATGTTGAAACACCCTTGAATTCCTAGAATAAATTCTACTTGGTCATGAGATATAATCCTTCTTATATACTATTGGACTTGGTTTGTTAATGTTTTGTTGAGGATTTTTGCCTTTGTATTCATAAGGGATGTTGGTCTGTAGTTTCCTTGTGGTATCTTTGTCTGGCTTTGTTGTGAGGGTAATACTGGCCTCATAGAATGTGTTAGAAAGTGTTTCCTCTTGTATTTTTTGTAAGAGGTTAGAAGAGCTGGTGTTGATTCTTTTTAAAATATTTGATAGAATTTGTCATGGAGCCATCAGATCCTGGGCTTTTCTTTGTTGGGGGGTTTTAGATTACTGATTCAATCTCTTTACTTCAAACAGATCTGTTGAGGTTCTCTATTTCTTCTTTAGTCAATTTTGGCAATTTGTGGTTTCTAGGAACTTGTCCATTTCATCCAGATTATCAAATTTGTTGGCATACTATTGTTCATAGCATTCTCTTTTAATCCTTTTACTTTCTGTAAGGTTGGTAGTAGTAATGTCTCCACTTTCATTTATGTTTTTAGTTATGCCTTCTCTCCTTTTTCTCAGTACAGTTAATTTCTGGTTTCTTTGTTAAGACTTGTCAATTTTTTTATCTTTTCAAAGAACCAACTTTTGGCTTTGTTGATTCTCTCTATTGTTTGTATTCTCTATTTCATTTATCTCTGCTCTAATCTTTATTATTATTTTCTTTCTGGTGCTTTGGGTTTAGCTTGCTGTCTGTTTTCTTATTCCTTAAGGTATAGTGTTAGGTTGTTGATCTGAGATTTTTTTAAAATGTAGGTGTTTATAATTATACTAGAGGCCCGGTGCACAAATTTGTGGGGTCCAGCCGGCCTGTCCTAATGGGGGCCCATCGGGATGGGCTAGTGGGGGGAAGAGGCCATGGGAAGTTGGCTGGCCACCCCCCCAATCAGGGTAGGGAGGGCCGATCAGGGGTGAGGCTGCTGGGGGGAGGGGCTGTGGGTGGTTGGCCAGCTGTTCCCATCCCCGATCGGGGTGTTGGGGGCTGATCAGAGGCCAGGCCGGCCATGGGTGGGGGGAGGAGGGGTGATCAGGGCCTGGATCAGGCCGGTTGGCTGCCAAAGTGCACGTCATAGCCACTGGTCGTTCCAGTCATTCTGCTGTCCCGATTGCTGGGCTTTTATATATATAGAAATTTCCCTTTGAACACTGATTTTACTGTATCCTATAAGTTTTGCTACCTTGTGTTTCCATTTTCAGTCTTTTCTAAGTAATTTCTAATTTCTGTAGTGATTTCTTTTTCTGTTCCATTGGTTGTTTAAGAATATATTATTTAACTTCTACATATTTGCAAATACTCCTGTTTTCCTTGTTATTGATATCTAACTATATTTCATTGTGATCAGAGAAAATAGTGTGTATGATATCAATTTTAAAAATTTTACTGAGAATATTTTTTGGTCTAGTGTGTGGTCTACCATGGAGAATAGTTAATGTGCACTTGAGAGGAATGTGTATCTGCTGCTATTGGTTAGTCTATTCTTTATATGTCTGATCTAATTGGTTACAGTGTTGTTCAAGTTCTCTATTTCCTTCTTGGTCTTTTTTAGGTGTTCAATCTGTTATTGAATGTGAAGGAATAATACTCTTTTTCATCTAACAAATTTTGCTCATTAAACATTTAGCTACCCAATGAATTAATTCAAGAGTTACATGTATGGTCAATGCTGGATATTCAGAGACCAATTATTGACTCTTTTTTGTTGCTGTTGTTTTGTTAATCCTTACCCGAGGATATTTTTCCATTGATTTTTTAAATATATATTTTTATTGATTTCAAAGAGGAAGGGAGAGGGAGAGGGAGACAGAAACATCAATGATGAGAGAATCATTGATCAGCTGCCTCCTGCATGCCCCCAACTAGGGATTGAGCCGCAACCCGGGCATGTGTCCTTGACTGGAATCGAACCTGGGACCCTTCAGTCTGCAGTCCGATTCTCTATCCACTGAGCCAAACCAGCTAGGACTAATTTTGTTTTTAGAGAGAGAGAGTGGAACTGAGCCAGGGTGCAGGGGGATGGGAGGACATCAATGTGAGAGACACATTGATTGGTTGCTTCCTGCACACATCCCAATTGGGGCCAGGGATAAACCTGCAACTGAGGTACATGCCCTTGACCAGCAATTGAACCCCACCCAAACTCTTAGGTGTGCAGACCAACGCTCCAACTGCTGAGCCACACAGGCCAGGACCAATTATTGATTTATTTATGTAGTAACATCTGTTCTACAATGTATTAAACATCTATATATATAAAAGGCTTATATGCTAAGTGTCCGACCATCCAACCAGTTGCTATGATGCACACTGACTACCAGGGGGCAGATGTTCAATGCAGGAGCTGCCGTGATGTGCACTGGCCATTTACAGAGAAATAGCACCACGGACCTGGTGCCCACAAAGCAATACTCAGCTTCCCCCAAGTGGGACACAGGCCCTGCCACCACCCCAGAGTGACAGCCCACCAAATTGCAGCCAATGCTGCCAAGACCCCATGGCGCAAAATGCAGCCCACAGCTCAGCCCAGTCCAGAAACAGTCCCTGTGGGCACCAGGCAATGACATCACGTAGCAACGCCCAGCTTCCTCTACCTAGCAACTGGCCTCCTTGGAGTTTCTTTAGCCCAGGAACATGACTTGCTTTATAGACAGGTGGAAACATTTACACTTTAACCAAATGTCTGTGAAGCATCTTCCTGTGCCTCATCTCACTTGATCCTCACAGAAGTCCTGGAGTAGATATATAGGAAACTTGGTGGGATCCTATTTTCTTTTCATTAGCTGGAAAGTGGAGATTTAGAAAGTTTAGAAACTTGACCCAACTAAAAAGAAGTAAGAAGTGGTGGACCTCGAAAATGACTTCAGGTTTTCTCACTGTGCAGAATATAGTCAAATAGTCAAACACTGCTGCAGTTAAATATTTTACCCTTTGTTCTCCCTGCATGATCTACAATAATAATCTGCTTTATGTTTGATATTTACTGCTGTATTGCTGACAATTACCTGAAAGAGAAGTTGGGGTGCTTCACTGGGCTGGAGAAAGTTTAGCTAAATCAGAAAGAAGGTCTAATTAAGCAAGTTTATTCTCAATATATAAAAGGCTAAGTTGGCTCATGCATGCATGATACATATAAGGCTCTCACTGGCGCCAATAGCACGCATGTGTTTCGATCTGTCATTGTCTATTGTGAATTTGGTTGACACTTCTATTAAGAGAAAGGGCAAATAGCGATATTAAAATATTTCTTCTAGTTAATTTCCTTTCAATGTGCATGAATTTGTGCACTGGGCCACTAGTAAAATATAAAAATAAATAATTTATTGCACAGGCTAGTAGGGGGAAGAAGACCTGTCTCCAGTAACCATACAACAAAGCATAGGAACCTAAGAGCTATAAGAGAGGCACAGATAACTGGTGTTGAATAAATTTTCTGGGCTTCATACAAAAAGTTGACCTTAAATTCCAGGCAGAAGGAACAGAAACAAAGGCCAGAAGCCCAAGAAATGACACTTGACTGGAGCTCACCAAGTGTTGGCCTGTGTTGAATCAAAAAGGAAGGAGAAAGGGGAGTGAGAGACCCAATGTCAAGCTTGTGGGAAGCAGAGTGGAGAGATTTGGTGGCTGGGCCATGTCATTTATTCTGGGAATGGAGGCTCTGGCAAGTGTTTCTCAGAGAAGGGCCATGGTGAGCATATGACTTAATGAGAGAACATTCGCTTATCTGGAATCACTCAAGAAAGTTTGGAGAAGCGAGACCAATGATGAGATAGTTGCCTTCAACCAAATCTTGTGAATTTGTCCAAGTGGATGGGATTGTCATGGGGGGCGTGTTAGAGAAGAATAGACCAAGGCAAAACACAGAGCCTGGGAGATAGCTTCACCAGGGTGTAGAAAGGAGGAGCGAGAGGAGGAGCCCTCACAGTGATAGGAAGGAGGCAGAGCAGAGCAGGCAGAGCAGGTGAGAGAGGGGATGAAACGTTTCAGATGGAACAGGGGGAGCATTTTTCAGTGGGGACCAGTGTCAGGCTGAGAAATGCCCCCGAGCTTAGGATGAAGGGGTCTGTACTGACTTCCGAGGACAGTTTAAACACCGGTGCTGAGGAGACCAGCCTGTGAGATGTGAAGGGGAAACCTCTCTGGCTAGCTGCACAATTGAAGGAATGCAGGGATGAGGACAGAAAGCTTGGCCAAAGCCCTTCACTGCTCTCATTTGCCCTTGGCTAATTAGTCAGTGCACAATGCATTAGATCTGTCCTGGGGCAGGAGGAAAAGAAGACCCCAGAAGCATTTTAAGAAGACAGTGCTGCAGGCTTCCTGGTGACAGCAGCTTCTCCGGTAGCACAGCCCTCTTCTGTGGACTCAGGCAATGGGGGGGTGTGTTTGGGGGTGGGGGGAAGGCATCAATGCGAAGCAGGACTGCTACACTCAGACAGAGTCCTGAGTACAAGTCAAACTGGCACTGGTGGCATCTGATAAATTATCAACTACTTCTTAGTCCCTTTCTGCCATCCCTTGATGCACTACCTACTCTCTGCTTCCTTTGCTCCTCAGATTTCCTTGTTTCAGAACTGGGTCAATGGGGCAGCACCAATAGCTTTGGGGAGCTTTCTAACTGGCCCCCAGAAAAGGAAAGGGAAGAAAGTCAAGTGTCTCCAAGTCCTGACCCCTGGCACGACTCACAGAGTACCTACGTAGTGTGAATGGCAGTGTGCACTTTGACAAATGAAAGATTCAAACTGCAGAGGTACTTAGAGTCAGAGGTGTGTGAATAATGACAGCAGGATGGAATCCCTTTAACAAA
Organism: Myotis lucifugus; assembly: GCF_000147115.1. Classification (NCBI taxonomy): domain Eukaryota; kingdom Metazoa; phylum Chordata; class Mammalia; order Chiroptera; family Vespertilionidae; genus Myotis; species Myotis lucifugus. The sequence continues at coordinate 623,276 of NW_005871443.1, read as the reverse complement.
GGGCTCAGTATTCATGGAGGAATTAGGTGAGCTAATCCTGCCAGCATCCACTTAGGAAATTAGCTCTTTTGCTGCATGGAGTGGACACCATCAAAGAATTCATTTGTTTTCCAAAGATTAATAACTCGCCTTTGGAGAACTCAGTTACTGATCATCAGAGCAAGTTTGATAACATGTTCTGAACTTGACCAGAGAATATGCGCTAAAATTACATATTTATTTTGTGAAGAACTTTCAGAAAAAAATCTCTAATCCCATTTGAAGATTTTTGCTGCTAGGAGGGAATTTATTGGATCTACCATCTATATACAAAGGCCAAGTGGTAACAAGTAACTCAACTCAAACAGGCATGAGACGCTTCCCCATAGGGTCTGGGGCCTACAGAGCTTGCGTACATACATCATGAGTGTAAGGATTTGTGTCTGTTCTTCTCATTGACTTGTCCCCAGGCCCGGAACTGTGCTGGCCCACAGTACATGAGCAATGAATGCTTATGTGAATGAAAGGCTCAGGGTGAGACTCCTACTCAGACCAGTTGTGAGTTAAGGACCTAGTACCTTAACTAGGAATGAATAAAGGAAAATACAAGAACCACTTTTGAAAGTTTGCTGCTATGGATTGAATTGTGCCCCCCACGCCCCACTCCCAAATTTATATATTGAAGCCCTACCCCACAATATGATGTTATTAGGAGGTGGGGCCTTTGGGATATAATTAGGGGAGGTCATGAGGATGGAGCCCCCATGATGGGAGTAGTGTTCTAAGAAAAGGACACCAGAGCTCCCTCTGTCTTTACCGTGTGAGGACACAGGAAGATGGCAGCCACCTGCTAGCCAGCAAGAAGGCCCTCACCAGGGAACCAAATCTGCCAACACCTTGATCTTGGACTTCCCAGTCTCCAGAACTGTGAGAAATAAATTGCTGTTGTTTAAGCTGCCCTGTGTATGGAATTTTATTATGACATCTGGAGCTGGCTGAGATATTTGTTGACCCCCCAGAGTCAATATTTGTGGTGTCATTGCTCTCAGAGGATTATGGTAATTTCCTTTCCCAGCACAAATGGAATCAGATTAAGCCAAATGCATTGAGAAAACCCAAAGACAGGACCAGTGCTTCACCTCTGGATAAAGGGTGCTTGGTAAAATGATCCATCACACACAGTTCACAGCCAAAATTCACTTGCAGCTCTCCAAAAGGGCCAAAGAGAAAACAAACAATTGAGAGAGGATCTTCATTTGACAGATGGAAAATTTACAGCATCATAAGAGGAAGCAATTTGCTAAGAAGAAGGAGAAGAAAACCCCTGTTCTGGTAGTGAATCTAAGACTACGTTTCACAGAATTTCTTTCAATTTACTTGCTGGTGACAATAAGGACAGTGGACTTGCTTTCTCAGACAGGGACTATATCAAGTGAAAAGAACCTTGCTTTTTGAACCAGGGAGATTGGGTTCTACTTCTAGCTCCTGAAAAATTACTTTCAACTTTGAAATTGGTTCCAAAAAAATTATGAAGATAGAATAAAGACATTTTCTGTGTTCAATTTATCAGATTATTTATCTCTCCCACACTTTTTTGGAAAGTTACTTGAGTATGTTTTTCAGAACAATGGAGAAAATAAAAGAGGAAGATCCGGGCTCCATAAAATAGTAGGAAGCCCAGCCAGCCCTTCCTGCATCAAACTCAGAAAAATTGTGAGGGTTAAGTCCTAAAATGACAACTGTGCATCAGGTCTAGAAAGTAAATAGTTCTGATTGGACCAGAATGATAGCTGGAATCAGGAGGGACTGATCCTTGGGGTGGGGGTGGGGGGGTGGGGGAGGGAGGATTAGTGAGCTACCTGACCTAATGGTAAAAGGAAAATTCAAAATATGTAAGATGGATAAAAAAAAAAGTGAGCAACTTTTGTGTCTTCAATATTTTAATAATAAATGAAATCATCCTGTTTATTGAATTAAACAATGTGACAGCTGACATTTCATATGATCTAGTCAATACCTCCTTTTTTAGAAGAGGAAACTTGTGGCTCAGACCGCAAGTGAATAAGCCAGAGTGAAAATCCAAAGTTGTAACGCAACGCCTGCCAAGCACAGAAAAGCACAACCATCTCCAGACTCCTCCGATGAGACAGGTCTCTGCCTCTGGAGCCTGATGTCTGTTCATTAAAGCCTCACCCACCCCTAAGGATTGTCATGATATGTTGCATCTGCAGCAAAAACCGACCTTCTGTGCCGTCCTCCAGGGAAGAGAAGGAAAGAATAAAAAAGAGTGTGTGGCGGAGCCCTGCTCCTTCTGCATGTGGGGTCAAACCCTGAGAATAGGGAAGTGGACAGGGGATGGACAGGGCATGGATGGGGGAAGCCACCTCCAGCCATCTGTCACTGCTCCTTCCTCTGTCTCCTCAGGGCCCCTGCATCACCCATGGCTCCCTCGCAGTGGGAATAAATGCAGCACCTCCCTAGGATCTAGCAGTCAGTAAATGTCTGTTGGGTTAAGTGTCACATCCACCCAAGAATAAAGACAACAACATTTCTAGTGGATTTTCCACCCAAGCCCGTCTTCTCTCGGTAAACTCCATCTGCAGGCCAACCAACCACCGGCCCGAGTAGTGACCATCACACAAACGTGGCCAGATAGGAACCTGAGTGGCAGGCTGTCCACAGTGGGGCTGCAGCAGATTCGGGGCTGATGTTGCTGCAGGAGGGGCTGGCCAGGATTCCTGGAAGATGTGAGAGGAGAGGGGCGCACCTTCCATTTGGAATATAATGTGTGTTTTTAAAAAGAAGAAAACCTGCCTGGCCAGTGTGGTTCCGTGGTTGAACATCAACCCATGAACCAGGAGGTCATGGTTCGATTCCCAGCCTGGGTTGCAGGCTCAATCCCCAGTAGGGGGTGTGCAGGAGGCAGCCAATCAATATTCTCTCTCATCAGTGATGTTTCTCTTTCTCTCTCCCCCTACCCCCTTTCTCTCTCTGAAATAAATTTAAAAATAAATAAAAACCTAAAGGAGGGCCCTAACCAGCTCAGTGGATAGAGCGTCGGCCTGCAGACTGAAGGGTCGTGGGTTCGATTCCGGTCAGGGGCATGTATCTTGGTTGTGGGCACATCCCCAGGAGGGGGTGTGCAAGAGGCAGCTGATCAATGTTTCTCTCTCATCGATGTTTCTAACTCTCTATCCCTCTCCCTTCCTCTCTGTAAAAAATCAATAAAATATATTAAAAAAAAAAAAAAAACCTAAAGGAGGAAATCGCTTGCATCCTCATTTTCAAGTCGAAGCAGACATTGCCTTGCTGAATAACTTTGCCCTTTTGGAACTCAGGGGCAGACAGTGCTGCAGGGAATTCCCGGCACCTTCCGAGGATCTAGCAGTCAGTAACTATCTGTTGGGTTAAGTTAGGAGAATTAGGAATTCTGATGAAGAGGGAATTCAGAGGTTAGGGCCTTGCCAGGAGCGTCAACTTTCATAACGAACAAAAACACAAGCCTGTAACCAGCCTCCAACCCAGAGCCATAACTATCTACTTGAAGCTAATGGGGTGGGGGGAGTGGAGGGCAAAAAAGAAGTAAGGCATATTGCGACACAGTGTATTTAAAATGATTTTCCTGGCAGGAGAACACAGTCATGCTTGCTTTTTGGCACAGGGATCGCCTTAATCAAGAGTCTTGGATGCCGGTGCTCACTAGTGGCTTCAGTCTAGGCAGTAACCCACCAACTTTGGGCCGCCGGCCTCCAGGGGCCCTCTGAGTTAACACTGGAGCTCCTGGCCAGGCCCAGTAGCTCCTGCCAGAAGATCCTGAGGCCTCCACCTATTACTGGACTGGAGAATCGATTCACACTTTACCCTCCAGGAGAACCCACAGCGGGCAGGCTCCTAGGACTGAGTTTAAAACCAAAAAGGTTTGTTGGAGATGCTCTCAGATGAGCCAGCTGCATTTTTAAATGTTTAGTCTCAACAGTGATGGAAATATTTGGGAAATTCTTAGAAATTTATTGAGCACTTGCTATGTGCCAGGAACCAAATAAGCACTTTCACATGTTCGCTCCATTAGGCCCCTCAATACCCCTGCTGAGCTACCACTGAAATGCTCAGAAGTTAATTCATTTCCCCCAATCCACCCAGATCATGAAAGAGTAAGCTAAGAGCCCAATAGCCTCTCCCAGGGCCCCACTCCCTAAAGCACTGCTGAGCTGCCCTGTGGCAGGGCTGCAGGAGGGAGCAGTGTTGGTCAGATGGGCCATGACATCTGGGGGACATGGGGATGCTGGCCAAGGTGGCTTTCTGGCCATCGTCTCTTAACATTCTTAGGCTACCCACCAGGGGGAGAGGATATCAGCCCAGACAGAGAGGTGGACAAGGCACTCTCTCCTTGAAGGAGCTCTCAAGGTTCAAGTGAGGACACACACTGCATAAAGCCAGTGACCACTAAGAGGAGCCTTTGGGCATCCGGGTGCCCAGGTACACACTTTGGGGAAAGGGCCTGTCCCATTGACTGATGATGAGGCCAGATGCCACACCCTTGGCCTGCTACATGCTGAGGCCCCAGCGGGCAGCTGTACCTCGAAAGCTAGTTAGCATCCACACTGTTCCACCCCCTCTGCCAAGAGCCAGACATCTGTGCATTTTTGCCAGGGTGGATTTCCGCAGAGCTTCTATCAAGCAGGACAGCTCTGTCAATCTACTGTTCCCATGAGCTAGTTCTCACCACCACTAGTTCTTACTACCACAGCTACTGAACCTGCTTGTCCTCCCCTGAAGCCAGGCCTTAGGAGTGGACCAGTTTCTCTCCACAGAGAAGCTTGGGCCCAAAATAGCTGTGTCTGGCAGTCACTGTCGGGGTCCTCTGTGACCATTCCCAGGGCACATCCCTCTGCCTCCTGCTGTCCAATAGCTTCATTATGTAGCTGTGTATACATGTTTGTGTGTGCGTGTCTGTGGGTGCATGCATGAATTATGCTGTGATAGCTTTATCATGCAGGACCATGTTCAATACCAGTAAATACATTCTACCTTCAAAGTATGCGTGGTAATGGTGTCTCATAACTGTTCCCCAGATTTGCAGTAAGATGGAGCCTAGCACACTGCCTGGGTAGGTTCTACCTGTAATGGAAATGAATGAATGGTGGAAGGTATCCATCATGCCTACCAGTACATCAAATGTTTAAGCAGTGCCATTTCATATGATGTTAGGTCTTTTCAGGGTGCAACTGAAAGACCCTGCCCAAGCTACTTTGAACAACAACCAGAAAAAGAAATCATTTGTCATATAAAGTATAAGAGTAGATCTTACTTGCTTTAGACATGGCTAGATCAAAGTCATTTTGACTATCTCTTGTTCAATCTACTCATCTTGGGTCTCTGCCTTTTTCTGAACACGGGCAGCTGTGGCAGTGGGTCGAGGTGTTTCCTGTGTGAGAATTTCCCTGCCCCAGCAGAGTTTGGGAGCGGTGACCTCCCAGGTGTGACCCACACACCCTACTGTAGATACTGCTCACCCTCCGTCCAGGTGACAGGATAACACCCAACCAGGCCAGGAGCCCTGGCCCTGGACCATGTCCCTCCTGTCACTAGTCTCCATGGTGCCTGCTTTTCTTTTTCATTCCTACACTTCTGGTTGATTTCACCGGCAGCCAAATTAAGGAGTTCTCTCCCCTTCCCTAAAGTCAGAGGAGAGTAGCCTTTTTTGGTATTCCCTGTCAGAAACGGCAGGTCCTCGGCCCATTGTGTAAATATGAAGTGCTAGCTGAGATGAGTTTTGACTACTGGATCCAGAAGGAGCAGAAAAATGAAGGCCGAATATGGAAACTCCATTTGTATAATCTACCCTAGCTCAGTTGACCTCGGCTGGTGAAACTGTCCTTAAGTCCTCCATGGGGTAATTGAATCCTGCTGTTAGCCTGGCCCTTGTTCACTAGAAATTTTGCTGAGTATTACCAAGACTTTTGTAAGCCCTGCTGCAAAGTTTCCAGATTTTACAAGCACTCTCTCCATACGGTAAATAAGATGTTGAAAGAATTGGCATTCTCCGAAGGCTTGTTGTTGTAGGGGCTCCAGTAAGTACACATCAATGAGTTTGGCTTGGTGATGTTGGCGTGGACATCGAGATGTAGGGGGCACCTCTTAGATGGTGGCTGTCCACCCCCTAGCACCCCACTGGCCAGCCCGTGTTCTTCCATCTCCTTGCTATTTATTTCCTAGGAAACCGCTCTCCGCTGTTTGGAACCACAATTGCAAAGAGGAAAGTCACAGAATACAGGAGGATTATCTAATATGCTTGCCAAGGACATGCTGCTCTTCTAAAATGCTCTTGTAGTTTTCTACAACCAAAGCATGGGCCAGAGCATCTTCAGCCATCCAGACAGTCTGGGAGAGACAGCACTGGCAAGGACTTCATTCACTGTCGCCTGGAGCCACCAGCAGCTTGGGTGTTCCCGGGCTAAGAAAAGGCATCTTGACTGAACACGTAATTAGGGCCCACGCTCGATGCCCTTTGAACTAGAGATCGTCTGTGCTGTGCTTTCAAGGGAGCAGGGACTCCAACCAAGAGGGAAACGTGGGCAGCTCTTTAAATGCAACCACAATAAGTAACTGCTTTATGATCAGCCAAGAAGTCAATGTCCTTAATGCTTCTGTCTAATGCAGACCAGATGCTGCTAGCACTGCCGAGTGCCAGGACCCCGGGTCTGTCCTCGGTCTCCACCGGCGGGTGCGCTGTCCACTGTCCACTCCATCCCCGAACCTCCGTGCTCCTAGCTCATTCTGAATTCTTCTCCCACCACAGGAGAGAACATTCTTTCGAATTTAAAGATTTGTTTGAACCAAGCATGAATTCTTCTTCCATTAAACACAATTAGCACTGAAAACATGGCGGAGGAATTAAGAAACTATTCTGTGTTTGCTTTGCGGACACCGTTAACTCTTTGATATGCCAAGATGCCAGATGGTTGGCAGGTAAAAAGGATAAACCGGCCGCACCACTAGCAAGCGGCTGGTGGGTAAACAGCAGCCACAAGGCCTTCTTCATCGCGAGACTCAGCTACCTGCAGAGGTGGGTGTCCTGTGCAGGTCCCTGCACCTGCATTGCTGACCAGTCACCTTGGGGGAAGCAGCCACCATCGCTGTGTCCATAGAAAAGGGAAATAACTCACTGTGTGCTTGAGTGGAATGATGAGACGCATCATCCAGGGCAGTAGAAACTGTGTCAGCATAATTCGAAATTGTCATCAGTGCCACTGTGCGTGTTATGACCATTGCAGGAAGATCCTTTGTCCAAAAAATGACAGAACGAGAGAAACTGTCACCGTGACCCTCTGAAATATTTATCACCAGTCAGCCTAACAGCAACCCACAACGCTGGTCCCGATGGCCTGTATGCATTTTGGGAAATGCCCGAATGGAGGAGGTGTTAAGGGGCTGGGCAGACTCCTAGAGCTTTGCAACAGGTCTGAGTTCATCATTGGTAACGAAGGGACAGACCAAAGAAGGGGTGTCCAGAACCTCCTTCAAGTTTGCATTTCTCCAGTTCTATCTGAATGTCACTTGGATCTGGTGGCCAGACTTTGGCCTGCACTGAGCTGCACTGGACTCCAGTCCCACCCTCCTGTAGGCCAGCTATGTTCCCTGGTTCCTGTGACCTGTTCTGGCCGTACAAGGCAAGCTCCAGGAGCTCCAGGTTGTGCCCAGACTGGTGACACCAGGCAGGCCACACAGACCAGCCAGCAGGTGGCCCTTCTCGCAGGAGGAACTAAAATATAAAACCTTAATGGATTAGCTCAACAGAAAAGTGGAGAGGACAGAATAAAGAATCAGTAAATTAAAAGCTAAAACAATGAAAAACACCCCATCTTAACAACAAAAAGAAAATTATCTACCAGTATATATATAAAAGCCTAAGTGACCATTACAATGGAATGACCGGAATGACCAGTCAACCAGTCGCTATGATGCGCACTGACCACCAGGGGGTAGACACTCAATGCAGGAGCAGCCCTCTGGTGGTCAGTGCACTCCCACAGCCAACCTCCCACAGCCAGCCAACTTCCCGTGGTCCCTCCCACTGGCTGGTTCCAACCCCCAGCCAACTTCCCATGGTGTCTGCCTCCATCCTCCCCTCCCCACCCCGAGCTGGCAGGCTCCAATTGACCCAGCCCTGATTGGCCCAGCCCCAATGGGCCCTGATCGCAGGCCAGGCATAGGGACCCCACCCATTCACGAATTTCATGCACCAGGCCTCTAGTAGACCGTAATAAGTAGGGTTTATTCCAGGGATGCAAGCTGGTTCAACATTTGAAAATCATTCAGTGTAATACCCCATATTAATGGAACAAAGGAAAAAAATATATACACAATTATTTCAACTGAGCAGGAAAAAAAATTGACAAAAATCAACACCTATTCATGCATAAGACAACTACCAGAAGTAATTACATGAATTTGGTAGTATTGTAGGATTTAAATGTAATGTAAAAACTCAATTGTATCTTTACACATCAATAAAAACATACCTACGTGTACATGGTCAAGTCATTTTTAATACCAATGTCAAAATAACTCAATGAAGAAAGAATCTCTTTTCCACAAATGGTGCTAAGACAACTAGATATTCATCTAGAAAAAAAAATCAACATCAACCCTTAACACACATCATACTCAAAAAAATAACTTCAAAATGGACCAGAGCCCTAAATGTAAAATAAAAAATTATATAATTTCTTGGAGAAAAATCTTTGCACTCTTTGGATAGGCAAAGATTTGTTGGATGGGATACAAAAGACACGAACCATAAATGAAAAACTTGATAAAGGTGACTTTATGAAAATTCAAAACTTTTCCTTTTGGAAAGACAAAATTAAGGAAACAAAAAGGAAATAGATCAACAAAGAAAAGTTATTTGCTTTTTTTCCCACCAATGCTGACAAGACATTGTTATACTTTTGCAACATTATCTGATTTAAAAAATGTTGATAACTAGAAATAAAAGGAAACATCCTAAAAACGTTCTTACTTTTTTTACTTGGTGGGAAACTCTCTTGAATAGTCTTACATCCTGGCTTTTATTCTTCTTCCATAGCTGTGCATCTAAAGTCATAAATCCTCTCCATGAAGACAAGCCTGCTGCTACCTGGAAGCTACCCAGATGTTTTTGCCCAACACATTTCAACATCTCTTTAGAGTTAGAGATAAGCAAGGGGAAAAAAAAAAAGGTTGGAGAGGGGGAGGTAGCTCTTATTGCATATTGGGCCAATTGTCCATATCTAATTCTCCTGCTGGAGTCTACCCTCAGGCAGAGAGCACCAGCAGGGGCCACTGGCACCCATGAACCCAACAGGAGTCCCCGACCCTGAGTCCAGCTGGTCCTAGAAACCACTTTTCCAACGAAGACTTATAGATGGCCAGCAGGTACATGAAAAGATGTTCACCGTCACTAATTATCAGGGAAATGCTAAGCAAAACCACAAGGAGATGTCACCTCAAAGCTGTTAGAATAGCTATTATCAAAAAGCCAAGAGAGCCCTAACCGCTTTGGCTCAGCGGATAGAGCCTCGGCCTTCGGACTGAAGGGTCCCAGGTTCGATTCCAGTCAAGGGCATGTACCTTGGTTGCGGGCACATCCCCAGTTAGAGGGTGTGCAGGAGGCAGCTGATCGATGTTTCTCTCTCATCGATGTTTCTGTCTATCCTTCTCCCTTCCTCTCTGTAAAAAATCAATAAAATATATATATATTTTTTAAAAAGCCAAGAGATAGCCCTGGCATCATCCCAACCAATGTCATGACGTGCCCAAGACCTAGATCTAGCAAATGGTATATCTAGAATGCAAACACATGTCTGGTTGATTCCAGAATCAGAGCTTTGAGCCACTAGACTTCCTCAAACACTTAAAATAATGATCTTAAAATTAGTAAAACTAAGAAAGAAAATGACAATGATGGATAATAAAATTCATAGACAAATCCAGTAGTATTTCCAGATGCTGGCAATAACCAATTGGCAAACAATAGTGAGGACAGAGAACCTATTCAAAATAGTAACCAATCTGTTAAAGACCTAGCATTAGTTAGGTTAAGACATGTGTAGAAATTTTGTAAAGGATTATAAGAGAAACTTGACTAAATTGAGAGACGTAAGCATAATATCAAGAGCAGAAACCCGAGATGGGAGGACTGGTAGATCTGAGTGCATAAAAAATATAAAACATATGAAAACTATAAAACGCATCATGCACACATTTGTAAAGCCGATGAAAACACAAGCCTCCAGCTATGGTCATAAAAAAGGGTGTAACCAAATGGAGAAACACACTGCCCTCTTAGGAGTCCTCTTACTTGTTGAAATATTTGGTCAGATAAGTGAAGAAATTGGTTAAAGCAGGGAATCATAATAGTGCTAATATATTTCAAATGTCTTATTTTAACTGAATGCCCACTAGAGCTAATGTGTAAGGGTGCCTGTGCCTAGGTGTTAGGACAAAGTATAGCCAGATAAACTATAATGATTTCCAATTATGAAATACCATGGAGACTTTAAAATGGTACTTGAGAAGCGTTTTTAGTAAACTTGAAAAGTGCTAATAATATTGATAAGAAGAAAAAGGCATGTTACAGAACCATAGATACCACAGGAACACATTTATGTGAAAATATAGTATATCTATACTGATATAACATATTTATACATTTACCTATGTATTAAGATATCAAGAAAATGTATAAAAATCTTAACAGTGGTTATCTCTGGATAAATTTTATTTCCTTATTTCTGTTTTCTTGTATTTTTCGAGTGACCTGCAATATACATGGATTCCTTTTATAATTGTAAAAAAAATTTGATTTTTAGAGTGCCATCTTGGTAACTGCTCAGATATTTATGCTATCCTTAAATTTTTCTGTCGTAATACACATTCTGGAGCCACCTTTCCATAAGATAAATTAGGTCTGCTCTAGGAGAAGTCCCATTACTGGTATAGTAAGAATTTACTTGGGAGAGGAAATTACCCTAGATTTTAAGTGGGGCTTGCCTATATATTTTTTAGATTTCCCTAATAAAATGAGTAGCAGCACATACCAACTTGGTGATGTTTCAGAATGGTTTTTTACAAATGTCAAGCGCCCTTTTGGTGGTGGGGGAGGGTTGAAAGCTGTGCTGTTTTCTCTGTTTTGACTGCCATTGTCCATCTATTTATAGTCTTTATTTATTGTGCCGTGTTTTCATGGGGGAAGATGGAAGTCCCAAAGTGTGGAGGAGAAAAGGCAAAACTTTAAAATTAGTATGCAGATGCCTAAAATTTGGGAAACATATGAAATATTTGCCATATGAAATAATGCTTGTTCTTTGTGTTATAAATACAGTATGTCGTATCCATGTTTTGATTGCCTTTAAATACCTTTCACTGTGCTTTCTATATATGCACCATTTCTGTTTTATTTAAGAAGATAATCTTAATTTCCCTCTGCTTAAGTATATTCATGTTTCTTTTTCTTAGTTGATTTACACATTTTTGCAATATGATATACTGAAGTTTTGTAAAATTTGTTAAATGCGTCTTTGCTTCTTAGATTCAATTATAATCACCTTCTTCTAATTATTACAATTTGGAAATAGAATAAAACCCCACCTCAAGTGGGGTCCAAAAAAATCCAAATGGGTAGGTTGTAGGATGACATTACTGCGAGGTCAGTGACCTGGGCAAGCTTGGCTAATTCGCAGGCCACACCTGACCAGGTCCTCCTGAAATTTGATGCCGCCTGCTGGAGCTGCTTCAGGTTGGCTGCATATGGTGGGGAGGACTCTTGTGGTTGGCTTGGACTTCCAGGATATCGGCAACAATTCCAGAAATTCCTGATGAGTTGATATACATTTTACTAACTATTAAGAGAGATTGGAGAAACTGGGCACCTAGTTCTCCTCCCTTATGGAAGACTTGGAGAAGGTGTGGTAGAAACCTGGACATAGGAGCTCTGTTTAACAAAAATAAGGGGCCAGGGCAGGTTTCCAGGTGAAAATCAAGAGTGATGTGTTAGATACGCCTCGTTTGAAGCTCCCATTGGGGATATGTAGCAGAGAGGAGATATACTGAAATTGTATTTATGTAACATTTCATCCAAACTATTCTCATTTCAAAAGTCTAAGGGATGCATTCCAAAATATTCAGCTACAATCTCTCTTTTCTTCATGGGTGTTTATATGATCCTTTCTTCTTTTTCTTAATCTAAAACCTTGGCAAGTAGGTGCCTGGGGTTGGAGGTTGGGGTGGAGCTTTACTTTTAAACTTGCTTTGGGGCAAGTTGTGCTGCCTGTAATATCAATGCCAAGATCCACTTTCAGTCAGGAAAGTTTCTGGAGTTAATTTTTTAAATTGATTTTAGAGAGAGGAAGGGAGAGGGGGAAAGGGGTAGAAACATCGATGATGAGAATCATTGATCGGCAGCCTCCTGCACACTCCCCACTGGGGATCGAGTCCTCAACCCGGACATGTGCCCTGACCGGAAATTGAACTGTGATCTGCTTCATGGCTGGATGCTCAGCCACTGAGCGGCACCTGCCGGGCCTGGAACTAATCTTTGAATTATTCATTTCCACATGGAGGGTAAAGGCCTGAAAGTGATATCTGGGTTGCAACGTGGTCCTGCTTGCTTATTAATTATGTCATCTTCCCAGTTTCTTTATTTGGACAATTGATACGAGACTGCCTGCCCTGTTGGGTTGCTGTGAGATTAAACAAGACAATGCATCACGCACCCAGTAAATGCGGTTGCTATTATTATCACAATTCTCATGGTCACTACTATCACCTCCACGGTCATCCCTAATATTTGCAAGTAAAACCTCTGTGATTCATTGTTGACATTTTTTTCATTCTACCAGGTCCTTTGTGTTGTCATCTTTATGGGCTTGGGCAATGCTTTTGGATTCTGATCAACACTGCATCTTTGCTTCGACTTTCAAAATATCTATTCTAATTACAAGTTTAGTATTCAAATACCACTAACCTGCTTCACCTTTACAGATATTTACATTTTTCACTCTTTCAAAAAATAGTGTAAATTCAGGGATGCTTGAGTAACAGCTTTTAAAGGGTGTTCCAACCTCAGCCGGGTGGGTCTCTCCCCTCTATTTTTTCCTACTTCCCTTCCCCCACCCCATGGAGCAACTGAGTTATTGCTAACTGGACCAGGGATGGCCTTTTCTCTAAATTTCCTCATTACTTTTAGAGAGTTCCCTGCTGAGCTTTTGTTAGTTGTCCTTTATTTTGGGTACGACTCTCACTTTGAAGAATATTTAGCCCGAGGAAAGCCATCCTTTTGACCATCTTCCTGGATGTCTATTTCTTTCTTAACTGCTACAACAGTGGCGTGCTCCAATGAGACCCTGATTACTGAAGTCACCGCCAGGTCCTCTGTCTTTGACAGTGTGCATATTTGGAAGAAAGTGAGTCCAAAGCTGCAATGTCTGTCCTCCTGCCAGAGAAGCAGACAATCGGGGGCTATTGTTTGGAGATTTATGAGGACTCTGCTATAGCATGCGAATTCCTTGGCCACAAAAGGCAGCCTCATAAGGAAAGTATGCACTGAAACAATGGAGGTGTTTGGAAATGATTCACATGGTTTCCGGAATAATATTAATAGACTAAAAATATTAATCCCCCACTGAAGTTTATCGGTGGTGTGTAGTGCAGATCCGGCACGGCCAGCGCTGTGTCCTCTGGCAGGCTGAGGTCCTCCTCTCTGTTTCCTCATCTGCACAGTGGGGGAAATGCGCAGGTAAGGCATGCGTCCTGCTCTGTAGGCACGGAGGGGACCCGCTGCATGCAGGGCCCTGCATTGCACTTGGACTCCAGGTCTCCAGGGTGTCACTGGTTTGCTCAAGGAATTTCCAGTGCGTTGAGAAGGTGACACACACAGGGAATGGTGTCAGAACAACAGAAATCAGCAAATACACGAATAGGAAACGCATACAAAGGGAAGCCAACATCTTATTGAGAGGTTTCTATGATAAAATGTTCATTACAGGATATTTGGAAATTTTTTAAAAAGAAGAAGAAATCACTTAAAGTTCCATCACCCAGAGAAAACCATGGTGAGCATTTTTTTTTGCCATACTCTCTTTGAGAAGTTTTATACGTAGTTCAAGAAAAGAAAAGTTGTTCTCATATATCATAAACCTAATCTTCTTTCTTCAGAACAGGGCTATCACACAGAACACTTTGCCATGACTCACGGATGCATGAATAAGGGTTGTTAACTCTTGATAAGTGTTATTGCTTTTTCGTCATCCATTAAGTAGAATTTACTGCAGTTCATTTAATAATCTCCCTGTTGGACATTTGGTGCGTTTATACTTCTCACTATTATGAATAATGCTATCCTATAATGAATATTTTTGGGCATAGGGATTTTCCCCCCATATTTTGAACTCTTCCCTTTGGATAAATTCCCAGGAGTAGAATATTGGAACACAGGATATGAATGTCTTTAAGACTCGATACATACTACTTGGCTGACCTTACACCAAGTCAGTGCTGTTAGTTAAAGAAAGTATATTCAAATACTGAATCATTTGTCTTTTGTTGGAGAGCTTTGGGAAGGAGTTTGGTCTGCTTCGAAGAGCTGTGCAAATTTTAAATAAGTTAAATAGTGCATAGGTTGGATTTCAAGAAGAGTCTACTGTGAGGGTTATAATTTTTTCCTGTATTTATGGAGCACCTACTATTTGCACCCAATATACTGGGTGCTAGAAAAGATACAAAGAGGGGGTCCAAATTCTCAGTGGGCAAAAAGTCCCCTCTCAGAAGTTCTGGCCCTGTGAGTGAGGGTGAGGTAGACATTCCGACATTCCGTTCTGGAAGAGCCCCTTGAAGTTACCGAGGCACCTGCCTGGTCAGACATCACTCAGTGTGGTGGGGAAGAGGGAGGGACTTTGTAAACCGGAAGTCCCAATGCAGGAACAGCTCAAAGCATGCTTACCTCCACTGCAGTGGAACAATAGAGAAAACTCTAAATACCTCCTGCAGTTCTCACTCCACCCCAGAAAACAAAGGACTTGCAGGGGGCCTGACGGTGTTCTGCATCTTTTTCCTGGAAGCCTGATTCTAAGTTTTGGTTATTCATTAGATTCATATACATTGTTTCCTGAAACAACCCCAGTTTCCACAGAGTAGGAGAAAGGAGAGGGGAGTTGTGGGAGCCCAGATGAGGATGGGAGGGCGTGACGGGGCTGGTGGAGGCCTCCTTGCACACACAGCTGATGAGATGACCCTTCTGCTCCCATCAAGTCTGCGGGCCTGTGATGTTCGGGGCTGGCCTCCAGCTGGCGGGAGCCCCCAGTGAGGAGGCGGTGCGGCTCTGCCTGTGGTCCCCGATCTTAGAGGAGCGGCTTTTATCTCCCTCCAGCCTGTGGGTGGTTGTGATAAAGCTCCTTTTTGCCTTGTTGGAGCCCGAGGTCTAATTAGTGATGATGTATTCTTATTCCAAGCTCTTTCAAGTTTGAAATAAGAACCCCAGGCCCCCCGTGAGCCTACAACCTTTGGTTTGTTGACATTTCAGAGCATCTAAATTCCTGCTTTGTTGTAAGGAAAAACAGACTCTCGGCAACAAGAATGGAGTTCTAGACGGAGCGAGAGAATTCTGAACATTCTACTGTTTGATTTTGGAACTTCTCCACACGGATTCCACCACCAGCCCGTCATCTGAGGGCCAGCCTTCCTGTTAAGATGAATCGCACGGAGTCTGACCACTTTCTCACGCCAGCTGCTGGAGGACCACATGAGCAGTGATGGCCCCAAGACGCCTCAACCGTCAGGTTCCTGCATTTCATTCATTCTTCACTTAACATTTATTCTAAACCACCCGGGTGGGGCCTTTTGTGCAGGCCCTGCTGGGGTTGCAGACACAGTTACGAGTGATCTTGAAAGTGGTCACGAAATTGGGACCCCTCACCCACAACCTGAGCTTCCCTCTCCCCAGGGAATTGGGGATTCATCTACACGGGGCCAAACAGCCACAGGGCAGCATCTCCTTCCCCACGCTCTGTAGTGGGAGGAAAATGATAAAGATCCTGGCAACGCCACACTTCCTCCTACGATCCAAAACATTCCGCAGAGCAATGAGGATGAGTCTCACAGGTATCACACTGAGGGACAGCAGCACAGAATGCAAACTGCGTGCCTCCATGTCTAAGTTCAAAACCAGATCAGCCTTGGCCAGTTTGTTCACTGGTTAGAGTGACAGCTTATGGACTGAAGGGTCGCAGGTTTGATTTTGGAAACGTACCAGGGTGTGCAGGAGGCAACCAATGGATGTGTCTCTCTCATGTTGATGTTTCTCTCTTTCTGTCTTTCCCCTGCCCTTCCATTTCCTCTAAAAAAAAAAAATCAATGGGAAAAATATCCTCGGGTGAGGATTAACAACAATGAAAAAAAACTAGATCAGATTTACCTATGATGAGAACATCAGGAGACTGGCTGCCTCTAGCCGGCGGGGGAGAGAAGTGAAGGAGATAGTCTGTATTTTATCAGGGGTGAGGGTTACATAGGATTATCAATTTATCAAACTGTACAACTCGTTATACGTAACTTTTACCTCCCCAAGCCCCCACATCGGTGAGAACAGACGGCCCAGGAGTGGGGACCATGACTGGGCTTGAATGAAATGCCCAGACGCAGGACCTGCTTTGAAACGCCAGGATTCTCTTCTCTTAGTCGGCTTTTCTCATTCAAAACTAAATTCTACTAAAAGCTCTAAGCTGTCAGAATTATACTTTGGAAACAATTTCCTTGCACACAGCTTTCTTCCTCATCTTCTCCACTTCACCTGGACCCCTGCTACATGATAACCTCCCAAATAACTTTCCAAGTGAGTAAGTCTATACACCTTCCATCGATTTTGTTCGATTGTTTGAAACAAACACCTCTCAATGGTAAAGAGGCCAGTGGGGAGCTGGAGCGATGCGTTCGTTCTGCGGTGGTTCCGTTTGTCATTAGCCACGGCTATGGCCATCCTAACAGACTGTGGCAGGTGCTGAGGCCAAAGCAGCAGGCTCCTCCATCCTCAGGATTCATCTCCACTGAACGGGAGGCTCACCTTCCAAAACAGCACAACCCCCACGTGTTATCTTTGTGGGTTCTTGGCTAATTGGACAGAGATTCATTTTGCATAACGACTCAGCCATTCCCGAGTTGACCATGTGTGGGGAGCTGTTCTAAACACTGCTCCCTATGCTGGCCAGCAGCGAGTGAGACATCAGTGAACGATACTCAAAGTTGGTCCACCTCTACCCTTGATCCTCCACCCAGGGACAAGGCTTTCTTTTGGGAGTCCACCTGGTCTGAGTGGTCTGAACAGGGATCCAGAGGTCCCCAGGCATCCGGGAGCCTCCAGGTCCGAGGCTGCCCCTCCCAAGTCTTGGAGTTCCTGTCTGGCTGCCCAACAGGGCCTGCCTGAGAGTGAAGCTGACCCTGAGGATCCACAGAAAGGAATAGGGGCCAGGGCCAGGCATCAGCCCACTCTGCCCCTGGGCTTTGAGCTACACAAGCCAACAAATGAACTCACGTTTCCTGTACACCACTTCGTCTCAGGTTTCTGTACCTGCCACCTGATGAAGTCATAACGAATTAACTGCCACCACTGAATGGTCATCGCCCCACCCTAACCGCTGGCCACCACTGACCTCTCTCCATCCCTATAGTTTTGTCACTTTGAATGTTACACAAATGGGATGTTGGGTATGTGCCTCTTGAGACCAGCTTTCTCCCTCAGCCCATGTTCCTGAGACCCATATAAGGGGGCAGTGTCAGCACCTCCCACTTCACAGTTGCAAACGTCTGTGGCTGCGGGACATCTGAGCTGGTTTCTAGTCTTTGACTATTTACAAATAAAGCTGCTCCAAACTTTTGTGTCAACATCAGTCTTCATTTTTCTAGAACAAATCCCAAGGAGTGTGATTGCTGAGTGGCATGGTGAGTATGTCAACGTTAGAAGAAACTGCCCAGATGTCTCCAGAGTGGCCATGCCATCTCACACTCGCACCAGGAGCCGGTGAGAGGTCGTTTCTCAGCATCCTCACCAGCACTTGGTGTTGTCACTGTTTTTATTTTAGCTATTCTGAAGGGCGTGGAGTAGATAGCTCCTTATGGTTTTAATTTGCATTTCCCTCATGACTAGTGATGTGGTGAACTATTGTTCAATCTCTTGCTCATTTTCTAATAGAATTGTGCTTTGTTCTGCAGCTGAATTTAGAACACTTGTTATATTTTTGGATGCAAGTCCTCTGTTAGGTGTGTGATTGGCAGTATCCTCTCTCTGTCTGTAGCATGTCCTTTTGTTCTCCTAATGGGGTGTTTGCAGAACAGAACTTTGAATACTTAACTATTTGGATGACTTCTCCAGTGGCCCAGGACTAAATCTTGGTCTGTGTTAACTCCCTGCCCCCCCCCCATTTTAGATATTCAGACTCTTTTGCTGAGTACCCACAATGCCAGGGATATACCTTCAGGAGTGTGGCCTAGCAAAATCTACACGCAAAAAGTGGTCACAGCCCAAGGGCCAGGCACATGGAAGGGCCACGTGAGTCAGTCCTAGATTTGGGTTCAAGAGAGGGTCCCAGTGGGTGGAACCCTGTGCTGAGGTAAGGATGATGGGATGGGGGACAGACAGTCAGGGCTGAGGGGGAAGGAGAGTGTCCAGGCCAAGGCAATCATATGTCTGAAGAACTTGGGTCCAGGTGTGAGGCACATGGGAGAAGGGTGAGTCATCCAGCTACTCGGGCATCAGGCACACACACGGGAAGAGGTAGAGAGAGGTGAGACAGGAGAGAAGAACAGGGAACATACCTGCAAGCAACACTGAGGAGCTAAGTCTGTTCATCTCAAGGGCAATGGGGAGCCATTGAAGAGTTTACCAAGGCTTATCATTCTGTGTCAGCAAATCTCATTCAACTTCTTTCTCAATTCTCTTACATTTGCCATGTCACCATCACAGAATGGACGATTGTTAGTTTGAGGATAGCCTCTTTCAATGACCTCTCAGCTCAGATGCCCCTCCACACCCACCTGTCCTAACCCATCCTGCACTGGGATGCGTAGCTTTATCCTTCATGCCCAAGCTCTGAGACCTTCCGTGGCTCCCTCTGCTATCAGAAATGAGGTTGGGCCAGATCAACCTCTAAGGCTTTAAAAGTCCCATAAACTCCAGTGAGTGCTTTGCTGCTTTCTCATCATTTTTAGTCTCTGCCACTAATCCCACACTGTGTTCTACTTAACCCACATGTGCTCCTATCATTAATCCTACCAACTGTAGACTCCTGAGTCCAGAGGCCCATCATAGCCTCTGGCACTTAGTAAGTATTCATGTATGTGCTTCCCTGGGTTGCTCTACGGAGAAGCAGTGCGAAGAGGAGCTTGGATGTCAGGGATCTTTCATTGTAAAAACCTGCACTTTCCCATTTGGCGATCATGCGTTTCGCCTCGGTCAGGAACCAATTCTGTGGTTCAGCGACTCATAGAACTGGACATGATGTCATGTCTTCCTGCTGGCTTACCTCTGTGGAATGTGATGGGTAATGAGAGGAGCGGGCCTTCCCTACAGGTCTCAGTTGGGAAGAACCACTCCTTTTCCTTCTTCTCACCTCTCAGCAAAGCATACTTTTTCCTACCACAAGAGTGTGGGGTAAAGGGGAAAATGTACCAGCCATCAACCAACTCCATCTCTCCTTTCTCTGAAGCAGAAGTCTTCCTATTTCTTCCAACTCCCCCCCCCCCCTTACTCTAAATCTAATCGGTGCACCTCAAATAGGAGTCCATGATTCTGAAATTAACAACAGGACCTTGTGAATGTCACATGAAGCCCAGGTTGGTGAAGGTTAAGATGTCTTGGACCATCCAAGGGAGGTTAGCTATCTTAGTGCCACACGTTCCTATAAAAACAATGTCTCCTTTTAGGCAGCTCTAGGCCCAGATCACGGAGGGGCCTAATGAGCTGTCATCCAGAGATGAGGGCTGGTGGCTGTCTGCATAGCTGGCAGCCCCAAATTTCTAAAATCTGTGCTCAGGGGGAGGTGATGGCAGCCATATTTGTGACCCGGAGCCCCCAGATCCCGCTCCCACCCCACTTTGGAGGCATGGGCAGATCCTCAGGCTCAGAACTTTGGAGCTAAAGTGAAGAGCTATTTCTAGCTGGTGCAGCCCTGAGCAGAGACAAACCACAGACAGCAGAGCAATCCTCAGCAACTGACGTTTATGTTCTAAAAGCCACTTCCTATGTAAACATGTAGGTGTTATTATTTTACACCCTCTATAATTGTTGACATTCAATGGTTTATCTGCATTTTACTTTGAAATATATATTACAACACTAAAACAGAATTCTAACAAACCATCTGAAGAGAGTGTGGCTTGAAGTACCTGGACCTACATCCACCCTGGGAATGTGTCTCTGATCCGCAGAGCACCAAATTTTATGTAGTTCGTGTGGTCACAGCATAATGCCCTCCTAAGACATCCACATCCAAATACCCAGAACAGGTGACTATGTTACCCTGCATGCAAAAGGGACTCTTTGGGTGAGATGAAGTTGAGGATGTGGAGATGGGAGATGATCCTGATTATTATAGGGGTCAAATGAACTCTCAAGGGTCCTCATAAGAGAAAGGAGGCAGGAGGCAAGAGAGGGACTGCGAAATGCTGTGCTGCTGGTTTGAAGATGGAGAAGGCACCACTAGCCCAGGGACACAGGCAAGAAGTGGATTCTCCTTGTAGCCCCCAGAAGGAAGCAGTCTTGTGACACCTTCATTTCAGACTGCTGATCTCCAGAATGGTAAGATCATGAATTTGTGTTGTTTTAAGACCTCCCCACCCCACCCCAAAGTTAATTATTTTATTCAATAAATACTTACTGGATGTCAATGATATTCCAGGCCAGTGCTAGGGATCGGCTATAAAGCAGAGATCCCTGCAAGCCAGAATACAGATCATAGTTGCACATAGATATTTAGAATTTTCCATGTGTCTCCTTTCTATTCAAACAAGACATTCCACCATGGGATTCAGTCCCTGAGCTAATCCAAGGCCAAACAGAGGGCAAGTTCAGTCATGGGGCTGGGTGGGTGGAGACAGAAGACTGGGCAGAGGTACCACACTGATGGTGTGTGTGTGTGGGGGGGAGGGTTTGAGGCTCACAAAGCCAGAAACATCCAGACTCTCAGGAAGAAACGCTTCCATCTAGCAAGTTTCCTATTGGAACACTTCAGTATCCCCATGGTCTCCAATACAGTCCGAATTCTAGCAGGGCTTTCAGGACCCATTGAGGAGGTCCCAGCTCACCCTTCCAGCCTCTACATCCTCCACTCAGCCCGATGAGCCTTTTAGTTTCCAGCACACACCGTCGTCTTTGCTTTTCTGTGCATGGATCCCTCCAGGTGGAATGCATGTTTCTTTGTCAAACGCCACCACACTTGGAGGGTGACCACATCCCGAAGGGTGTGTGTGTCTGGCCACAGCATTCCCCTGTTCACAGACATCCTCCCACAGCACTGGCCAGCCACTGGGTACGGTCTGTCCCTCTTCCCTGATGTCCTCTTGCTGTGTCCAGCCCAGGACCTGGCCCAGAGATGAAACGATTACAAGATCCTAATTGGGGGGAAAAACAAACTAGCAACTTAAAAATATTGTGAAACAACCAGGGACTTCTGATCACTGTTGTCTGATTATTTTAAGGAGTCTGCCAATTATTTTAGTTGTCAATATGGATTTGTGGCTGTGTGGGGGTTTTCAAGTTCTTATCTGTTAGAAATACTTTCTGATATGTTTATAGATAAAATAATATGGCATCCAGGACTGGCTTAAAATAACCTAGGGAGGAAGTGGGTGTGGTGCAGACTAAACAAGGCGGGCCAGGGGCTGGCATTATTGCCATGGTACTAGCTCATAGGGCTCCGGACATTGGTCCCCTGCTTTGTGTATGCTTGAAAGTTTGAATAATAAACATCACAAATGTGTGAATTCCCAATGGTTTTGTGAATTCATTTTCCCTGTATTGTCTTTTAGCAGCTAACTGCCTGAGCCAAGAAGTGGGACATCTCTGATCCCAGCTCTTAAATCCAGGAGGTGACTTTGAACAGTGTTCGGTGCCCATTCTTCATAGTGAAGAAGAGGAGCTCACAGCAGAGACTTGACCTTCAGCAATGTGCTGCTGTCTGTCTACACCTCAGGCCTTAGTGGGACATGTTTTTTAAAGGACCTTCTCCATTTCTACCTGTATAATGTTTGCCTTCGTTTTCCTCTTCTATAAAATAAAAGTCATCAACTTTCCTCAGGCACACCTTCCGTGTTTTAGAGGAGTTTAGGAGCAAACGAATGAAATACACAACGCTTCAAACGACCTTGAACACAAAAAGGGTGGACAGAAGTGAAAGTCCCAGTAACCATGAAAGCCTGTGCTTGCCTGCTCACCTGCATCATCTCCATTCACACTCCAAACCCCACACCACACATCCCATCCCCCCACCACCTAGGACAGAGAAGGTCACCGTCCACAGACTGACCAGCCCAAGGCAAGGGAAAGCAACACCCGTCTTTTGCTAAATCCCGCACCCACCACATTTATCAGGACTTCTGCCTAGTTTAACAGAGAGGAAACCACTTGTTTTGATAAGACAGAGCTACACGCTGGTAAAATCAGATAAATGGGGTTGGACGAAAACGTTTCTTTGGCCGGCACTCCCTGTTTTTTGCTTGGCCTGAGAGTCCGGTCTCATTTTGGAAAAGTTAAGAGGACCTGGGCGACCTTCTCGATGTTTCCAGGGTGCTACACGGGACGGGGACCGTGCTCTGTGACTCGGTGGACTGCACTCTTCGGAGTCACCGTCCGAGGAAACACAGCTGTGCCTGAGGCCGGCCCCTGGGGTTGTAAAGGCCAAGCCCACAATGTCAAACAAGCTGTAAAGTCTTTACAGCCCTTGTTCTCACTTTACACACTGTTGCAGCTCTTCCTCTCCCTCCCGAAGTGTTGGCAAAGGTCAAATGTCCCTTTATTTACTCTCACTCAATTGCATTTTATCCATCCCTTAGAAACAGAAACCAGAAGTGTCAAATACAGCCTTGGTTCAGGACATGACCCTGATTTCTGCAGCCCTGGGAGACAGGCATGACCTGAAATAAACTCTCCCACAGCAGCCTCCCAGAGAGTCTCTGAACTGTGATGTCAGCACAGGGGTGAGGCTGGCGGGAAGCCCAGGGCACAGGGGAGCGGAGGAGGGGCCCACGAAGGAGCCACGGTTGCCGGAGATGTGGCAGACAGGGACTGGGCCTGTTGACGTGGACAGAGGCCACAAGCCTGTGACAGGCCTGAGAGCAGTTCGGTGGTCCCCACAACCCAGAGCACCTGCAAGGGAAGTCCCTGCAGCATCCTAAAAGCAACTGCCGTGTCAAAGATACCTGGACTCACACACCACCTCCACCCTGTACCAGGTTGGGGTCAAGGCTAAGCTGCTCCAGCAAAGAGCCCCAACGTCACAATGACCATCAGTGAACTAGGAAGTCCATTTCTTGGTCATGGTAGACCAAAGTTGTTGGGGTAACAGCTTCATGAGGCAGCGCATGGACCCAGGCCCCTCCACTCTTGCTGCTCTGTAACTTCCTGGCTATGTGACTATGTTCTCAGAGCAGCTGAGGTTGGGGGTACCCTCTGCACACTCTTGCCTGGGCCTGGTTCTACTGTGTGGTGGATGCTGGGCCCTCTGAAGACGGTACCAACAACGATATGGACCAGTCAGCAATAGGACACGTTTCCTAGCAGTGACATGACGTGGAGATTTCTCTTCGTGGAAAAGATGAGAGCACCTCCCCACCACTCCATGGGTCACAGGAAGGGTCATTGCGAGAGGACTGTAGAGACTCTGGAGCCCATGGAACTGGATTCAAACTCAGTTCAACCACTTCTGCTTCGAACACTAGGCAAAATACCTTCTCTGAGCCTCGCACTCCTCATCTGTATAATGTAACAAAGCAAAGTAATGTAATCAATGTGTTCAACAATGCAATAGACACTCAAGACATAGTTGTGTACCAGCCCCTCCCTCAGCCAATACCTCATGATTCTCAGATGCCCACAGATCTTGGGTTCCCAGCACCTAGCACAATGCTTGGCCCTTAGTAAGCCCTCAAAATTTTCTTCTGTAAAATAACTTCTTTTTCTCTGAACCTACACACACAGAAATCCATCAAGACTGGGATCTTACATGTAAATGACAGTGATAGTCACACACTAGACAATGTCTTCAACCTGAGTTTCATAAAAATTAAAGCTATCTGCTCAACCGGGACTTCTATTTTACAAAGTGCCACCGCTTTCCTTCTGCGTTTCCAACATGATTCGACTCACATGCAGAGTCCAGAAGCCTGAAATCAAGTCCAGGTGCATGACATCAAGTCTAAATCCCTTCGCATTTCTGTGGTCCTCAACAAGCACCCCGTACATAGGGGTGTCAGCCCTTATAGTGAATCCTCTCAGGCTGCGGGAGGGGAGGCCGGACTCCACCGCAGCCTGGAGAGGAGCAGGCAGGCATTTCTGTCTCCTTGGCTCCGGCCTCTGCATCCTCCCTCCAAAATGGAGCAGTTTCCAGGGCTGCCTGCATCACACTTGGCAAACCACGACTTTAGCGGGTATAACTTCAACAAGTCATTTATTTTGTTAAATCCCTGGACATCATTAGCTCATTCTCGGCACCAGAATATACTGATCTCCTTGCCTTTGGGGCCAATGAAATGTGCTTTCCTAAGCCCTACTTAGCTCTCTCTCCTCTGTGATCATATAGGATTTGGCAACTCTGACCGACCATAACTAATTGGTTGTGTTCCCCTTGCCTCTTGCAATAAAAAGCCAGTAAAAGAAAATCCATTTTTGTGTGATGCATAAATCATGCCTGTTCCAAACCCTAAAAACCTGGAATGGGAGGAAGGCTTCAGCATTCTGATGCAGGCCTTCTCCTTGCGTGTACATCTTCAGTACATACACACCATTTGCTTCACTGCGTACACACACAGATCATCGCAAAGTTCCAACGGCTGCTTCTCGCTCCTCCTGCGATGGTTAACTGGATGCTGGTTGTTTAAAGGCCAGTAAACCAATACTGCTTGAAGCAATTTCAAGTACTGGCCAGGTTTGCTCTCTGCCCAATTCCTGGGAAATTTCCTATGTCATGCAGATAGGCAATTATAACCTTGGATTTCGTGAGTTGCAGGAGGATGAGGAGTGACTAAATACCAGAGGATCTTCAACAAGGAAAGTGCCAGGGATGAGAAGACGGACAGTCACACGAACTGCTATGAAGCTGGTTCCACTTCTGAGTCCCAAGACTCTAGTAACAGATTTCCAGCGGGGAAATAGATCCCGAGGAAGCTTGTGCTTTAGCTTCCACCTTGAGACAGGTCACGTGATAGTCAGACTCAAGGGATTTGCCTGTAGGAGCCAGAAGGAAGGGGACCTGCATTCACACCCCACCTCCATGACTTGCCTCTACTTGCCTGACTCAGGGAAGGCCCCACCTTGAGGTCTGGGGTGCCCTGTGTATGAAATGTAAGCACATCCCATCAGCACATCCTAAATGACAGTGTAACAGGGGAGGGTTGGTTCTCACTATAAATTCTAAGAACTTGACCACATTTATTGGTTGTACCTGGAATTTGTTTCATAGATGCCGTAGTCCAAGTGCCTATTCTTGGCTCCCCGAAAAAAATTTCAATAAGAATTCCCTTCTCCAATAAATACCAACATGAGAATTGCCCAACAAACCGGTCTTTTGTGAAAATGAGTGGCCCCGAGGGAGGCATCTCCAGGCTCACATTGCCCAAGTTCGCTCAGTGGTCTACCAACTGAGTGCTGGCATCTCTCCACCTAGAATTTCTTTGTAAAGGAATCTGGCCCAAGTACAATCTTTCTTACTATCTAGAATCACTGCTTCAGCACGAGTACAGAACAGATTAAAGGCTGATTGATAACACCCTACACGGTGAAGAGTTCTCCAAGATACTTCCTGATACACAAGATGGCCTCCTCACAGAGGCCATACCATTATCTATGGGAAGTGCTTATCTCCACACTTGGAAATAAGGTCAGAGAGCAGGTGGTGAGTCTCTCCACTGTCACACTGGGACGTTCTTTCCCAGGCCCCACCAGGCTATTTCATCATCGCAGCAAATGCCTGGTCTCACATGGCTATTTACTATGAATTACAGATTCAGACTCTGTAAGTTACATGAGAACTCAGATCTTTTCTGGTAAAGAGGCAAATAATTTCTGCCCACAGGAAAAGATACATTCAATATATATAAATGGCCTTGAAAGACATTCACCAGCTTTGTATCTGACCCAGCCTGCTTGCTCTCACATTCCTCCTTTAATGTCTGTGAATACCCTGCTCCTTAAATACTCTTTGAACAAGCTTTATCAACTTCCTGGCTCCCTCGTTAATAAGTTAATAAATCTCTTTTATTCTATTAACCCTCACCCAAGGATATTTTTTTCCATTGATTTTTAGAGAGAGTGGAAGGGACAGAGGGAGAGAGAGAAACATCAATGTGAGAGAGGCACATTGATTGGTTGCCTCCCGCACAAGCCCTGACTGGGGCTAGAGATTGAACCTGCAATCCAGGTATGTACCCTTGACTGGGAATCGAACCCTTGACCCTTTCGGTGTGGGCCAACACTCTAACCACTAAGCCACACAGGCTAGGGCGAGTTAATAAATCTCTGACGCTTGTTCATTCTATATTTGAGTGAGAGTCAGGCTTTGAAATTATGTCATATCCATAAGACAGAAGAACAAGCCATCGCCTGAAAGCAGCTCAGGCGGGAGCACCCAGAAGATTGGTCCACTTGGCTGTGCTGTCCTGGGGAAACGGAGCGCCACGATCTCCCCTTCGAAGCACGCAGGGGGCAGACAAGTCCCTGTGAAGCTCTGCCAGCATCGCCATCCATCACCCAATGTTATGGGTTAAAGGTGTCATCCCGAATTCATGTGCTAGAGTCCTAAGCCCACAGTATTTCAGGATGGGACCTTATTTGGAAATAGGGTCATTGCAGATGTAACTAGTTAAGATGAGGTCCTGATCCAATAGGACTGGTGTCTTTATAAGAAGAGAGGAGACACAGAGAGAAGATTGTGTAAGGACAGAGATTAACGTTACATGTCTACAAGCCAAGGTCTGCTGGCAAACTCCAGGAGCTGGACGAGGCAGGAAGGAGCCTCCCCCGAAGCCTCCAGGGGCGTGGGGCCTCTAACACCCCGATCTTGGTCCTTGTTTGGTGGCCAGGACACTGACACACCGATGTGCACAGCCTTCCTAGGACTGAGTCTGGCTGGCTGCGCTGAGAGGGCGTGGCAGCCCCACCGTGGTGCCTTGAGCGTGACAACTGGCCGGTCGGTGGAGGTTAAAAACTGACTCTTCATGTGTTCAAATAGCTGAGTCAATCCTAAAGGCTCGGAGGCTGCTATAAATATTTTGGATACTCTCCAAACATTTCTAGACCTCTTCAAGCTCCAAGTGCAAACAGTTCTTCTTTTTTAATTAATTAAAGCAGAGCTCATCGTTTTGTTTGAAACTCGCAGGGTTCAGCAAAACGTCAGCACTCATGAGGAGATGTGTGCCACAGTTTACTCAATTTCCTTTTAATAACTTTGTTTACGTGTCACCAGCATTCATGTCCAGGATTCCATTTCTGTCGGCACTGGTGGGTGTGTCCCCACTGAGCTCACAGCATGACTCCGTTCCTCCCAAGACTGCCTTCCATCACGTTTTCCTCGGCTCCCAGCCAGCCATGAACGCGGATCCGACCAAAATACTCTACTGCCATCCCCACTGCTGCCCGTATGGAGCTGCATTGAAATCCTTCCTCTCCTGGAGAAAGTCATCTGGGACACACCTATTAGAGAAAAAGTGGGGAGGTGACATCCATGCTGAAGCCCAGTTCTGATTTGATCAGTTCATATAACCACACTTCCTTCCTAGACTCAAGGGGAGAGACGAGTACTAAACTCCCTTTCTACGCATTTGCTTGGTTTCCCTAAAAACTCTTCCCCAGTCCCCATCAAAGAGGGGAGGCTTTTGAAACCCCTAGGGATTCTCTAAGTCTTGTTTTTAAGACTGTCCGTGACTCCTTTTAGGTAAACATTAAATGACAAAGCAGACCTGGGGCCTGTCTATGCATGCTAACTCTTCCACGCTTCTCCCCAGTTTCAACCCATCAAGTGCCCAGGGTGCAACATGGCCCCTCCAAGGCCAGGGGGCAGAGCGGGTGCCCCACTTTCCCCCGAGAGACACTAACTGTCACCTGCTCCTTTATGCTGCCAGGTTTGGGCTCAGCAGTACCATTCCGTGCCTTCTCCAGAACAATTGGAATCACTTCCTAATTCTTGTTGTGAAAACTAAGTGAGCCGCCTCTGTCTTCAGAGACCATTTGCTGGGGAAGATGGTTATCGGTATAATTTTCCAAATGAATAAACTAAGTTATATGACTTTTCAAAGATCCTTGATGACTGTTACAGATAAGACAACAGTCAAATGAGTAATCAGATAATTCACCCCAACAAACCAAGTAATCCTAATGACCCTGTAATTAGGTTGCTTTAGCCTAAGCACCTAAGCATGCCGCATGCACGCCGTGCACACAGCTGGCCTCACAGCTGGCCTCGGGACGTCAGAGAGACCGCGCAGGGACGACGCTTTCAGCTGAGCGTGTGTAACGCTTGTCTGGGTGGAGAGTCCCTGGCCTCACACATGGTTGTGCCTCTGTCATTTACTTAAACCCTCTTAGTTTCTATAAAAGTTCCTCTTTATGCAACAGTGAATGCTCACCCTCAGAGGGCTTCATTGGTATTTGTAAATTCTACAGGTTATAGTAATACATGCTCATTGTGAAAAATTCAGTAAGTGCAGAAAGATACGAATAAAGCAAATAGGGAATTTCCCCTCCCTCCCACAGGTAGCTACTGTCAGCAGCGTGTCCCCAGGCTGTCTACGACCCAAACAGTCATGGAGATGGTGTTTTCCACACACATCCCCTACTCGAGGCATATGGCAGTTCCTCCCTCCTTCTTACAGCTTCAACCCGGGACATTCTGAGGCCACAGTTCAGCCCCTCCTAGAAACACATGCTTCCAGCTTATCATCAGAAAGGACCTTCCCTAGAATATGGCATCTCTCTCTCAGGTTCCGTGAAAGCTGCCGATTATCCTAGAAACCATGGTTCTTGGGCGGTTCCCTTAGAGCAGTGGTTCTCCACCTTCCTAATGCCACGACCCTTTAATAAAGTTCCTCATGTTGTGGTGACCCCAACCATAAAAATATTTTCATTGTTACTTCATAACTGTAATTTTACTACTGTTATCAATTGTAATGTAAATATCTGATATGCAGGATGTATTTTCATTGTTACAAATTGAACATAATTAAAGCATAGTGATTCATCACAAAAACAATATGTAATTATATATGTGTTTTCTGATGGTCTTAGGCAACCCCTGTGAAAGGGTCATTCGACCCCCAAAGGGGTCACGACCCACAGGTTGAGAACCGCTGCCTTAGAGTCTAAGCGTCTCCCTGTTTTGGGCCGCCGTCTAGGTAAAACCTTTACACTGTCTATTGCCCTCACGGGTCTTTGTTTCCAGAGCTTCCCATAGGCTGGGCCTCCCAGCAGGTGGTCTGCCTCCTTCCTTCAGGTACCTCAAAGAAACCTGAATCAGACATTTCTGGGGGGACCCGAGTGATGCAGGAGGCCCATCATCTAACCCTTGTCTTTTGCACGTGGGCCATGAGGAAGAAACAAAAGGCCCTTTATTGGGCTTGGGCATTCACTCACGGTCAAACTTGGGACTGAAAGGATGGTCCCATCCAGACCAAAACAGTCACATGGCACTTCAGTTCCCCACAACTCTCAATGGCTTCCGTGTACCATCTAAAGAAGGTCCAAATGCCTTAGCTGAGAACACAAACCCCTCACTCTCCTCTGCTTTCCCCCCATTCCAGAATTTATCAACAGAGGCACACGTGTCGCTTCGTGTGGTAAATTTGTGGGTGAGATTGTCTGCACAAGGCAGGGCGTTCAGCACCCCCGGCTCTGTCCTCTAATCGCCAGTGATGCTCCCCAATCACTGTGACAATGGAAATGACTTCCACACACTCTCCAGCCCCAAGGGTCACCACGGCCGTGAGCACCTCTGCACATCAACATGAGGGGTGCCAGTCAGTATGGCCAACGCAGGACCTTGCACCACCCATTTCTTCAGCTCTTCTCCCCACTTTCACCAACCCCTCAAGCACCAGAAGGAAACCACAATGAAACGCTCACGCACTTCTGAGGAGGGAGAGACCAGAGCCAGCCTGAGGGCGGGAGTCAGAAGAGCGATGGGAGGAGGAAGCATCACAAGCTCCAAGCAGCGGGTCCAGCAAAACACCAGCTCAAAGCAAACCCAGCTCTCCTGTGCTGAACGCACAACATGTTTCATGCCGTGTGTGTGTGTGTGTGTGTGTGTGTGTGTGTGTGTGAGTGTCCCTGCTTGGCCCAGTCTGGAAGGATCCTGGTCAGAGGCCATGAGTCATAACTTTGACAGTTGAGCCGTCTCAATGGGAGGATGTGAATCCAGACTTCCAGGGCATGAGCCTCGTCCCTTGGGGAGCGGGACGCCGGCTGAGCACTGCCAACTGCTGCGGAGTGCTTTGACTTCCTTCTGGGACATCCCGAGGTCGCCTCTTCCAGGAGCAGGCCACCCGGCTGGAGTGTTCGGTCCTCAGAACATTATCAAGAAGCCCTCACGTGTTGTACCAGCTTGTGTCTCGCGGGGACATGTTCGGTCCTCACCCCTCATATCTCAAGTGGGAAGGATTTCAGCCAAGACATCCCTCAGGTGGAGGGGGAGGGTGCTCTCTGCCCACCTGCGAACACAGCCTTAGAGGCCCAGTATAAGGAAGTACCAGTGGTGCCGAGCATGGCGGGGGCAGTTTGGGGCTTCCTGTCCTTGAAAGCAGCGCCTGATTTCCTGAGGCCACAAGACCCAAATGTCTGGGTGTTGCGGGCCAAGCTGCAGGGTATCCAGGTCAAGCTTCTGGAACATACCTGCTTTCTGTGTAGATCTGGCTGATTTCTCTCCCGAAAGAGAGAGTGCGGTGCAGGCAGCCCAGCTGCAGTCAGCAGCCCCAGGCTCTTGCTCTCAGCCAAAGGGCCGTTGCCAAGATTTCCCCTCCCTCTAACGAAGCCTTGGCAGTGAAGGCAGGTACGTACGCTGGCTATGCTGGCTCTCTCCCATCTCAGGGTCAGGGGAGAGGCCTCATTTGGCCACACAGAGTCTTGTCGGCATCAAAGACCTTCCTGCTTTCGGCCAAGAAGTTCCATGTCCACCTCTCCTGGGCCTTCTTAGAGCCTGACTGACAAGGAACCCGTTACAAAGGAGAGACTTCCATTCGAAATCCACTTAAAGTGTGTTCAGAGTTACTTAGCTAACAAAATTTACTGGGGGTGCTAAATGGGTGCAAAAAGAACATTTTTCCAGTTGGCTTTGCAAAAATATAGATCTTTGTCACAATTATAAAATTAAAGGCCACCTGTTATGTGGTGTAATGAGTGGGGGAATGGGACATTACCCCCTCCATGGAGACATCAGTCGTTGCCAGATGCCACAGTCCAGCACCCCATGAAGACGTTTCCTGGGAACTATGACTCCATTAGATGGTCACGGCAGCAAAGAGTAGACAGATCAAGCCCTACAAAATAATGCCGAGTTTTCAGAATTTTAAAATACACGTCTACTAGTAAGCTGACTCACAAGCTTTTCTAACAAATATTTTTATCAGCCAGAAGGGAAAAAATGTTCGGAAAAAAGTTACTGAAAGCTCTAAAAATGTAAGCTTTTATATCACTGGACGTTTATCTACACCTCCAATACAACAAGTTATTCTTCTAAATAAGGGGCATCTGTTGCATTTTGTCTGCCCAGCAACCTTTCCTTTTTGGAGCTCTGCCCTGCCACTCAGGGCTGTTGATCACATGGCATATTTCCAGTTAGAGCCGTCTATGCACGTCCCACAGATCATGAGTGGGAGCGCAGCCCATGCAAGGCCAGCCGACTCCTCCCTGGAATGCCAGTGGGAGTGCTGTGGAACCATGGAAGCTTCCTCCGGACCTGAGGACATTACAAGCTGAGAGTGGTTGTGCCAACGGAGCCACTCCCAAATGAAACAGAACTTCAGGAGAAATTCATCTGAAACCCTGAGGTCAGCGCAAGCCTGGACTTCTCAGTTACTCAAACCAATGCGTTCCCATTAGCAGTGTAAGCACGTTTGCATTGAGTTTCTGCTCATGCAGCCAAACTGGCCCTAAGCAACACATTACTGAAATCTCCAAGTCTTGCTGCAGTTATCCCTGGGCAATGGCATCCCAGGACACAGGCTTTGTCCAAACACGGGTGCGTGAGGACGACTGTGGCAAAATATTTATGCTACCTTGGTCATCCCTGCTTCTGGGGTCCCCGCAGACCGGCAAGCCATGGAGCTGGCTGGATGTCTCGGTGACCCCACCTGGCATCATCCTCCATCCAGCCGCACCCTTCCCATGATTCTCAGCTCCCACAAGGTGTCTCTGGGGTGATTGGTTCTGGCAGCTCCTTGTGCTAGAGCTGAGCATGGGATGTTTTGGACTAACACTTGGTCAGTAGTAGCCCCTCTATAGTAGACGTGTTCAATAATGAGACTGTCGCCTTCTTCTTCCCTTCTAAGAACACCAGGGAGTCAGCAGTGGAAGCCGTGTGGCTGCAGCAGGGCTGGGGAGTCAGGCATGGCTTCCAGTTCCCATTCACTGTCTCATTGAATTGTCGTACTACACACCAACAGTTAGGACGTGTCATGCTATTTTGCAGATAAGGAATTTTGGGGTGGAGAATAAAAGTGACTTGGGAAAGGTTACATTACATGGAAGAGGTGAACTGTGTATTTTCAATTTAAAGGTCCTCCTTTTCCCACCATGCACCTCCTCCCTGCCCCATCTTCTCCCCTCCCTTCTTTCATCCCTCCCCTGCCTCCCTTCCTCCCTGCACCTGCTCAGCAAACTCACCAGGACTAGAATCAGGACTCACAAAGGTGAGGTTCCACATTTCAGACTAAGGAGGGGTTAATCAGGCTATGGTAGGCAGCCTTGCCTGGAAATTGGTGTTGCTTCTATGGGAAGATCTCTATGGAATTCCATACAACCACTTATATTTAGTACTAAATACCACCATCAGTAACAGGATACAAAGGGCACGGAGTAGGGAGAGCAAAAATCTTCTACAGCAAGATTTTTGATGTTAAAAACAAATCTTCCCTTGAAAACCAGAATAAGATGGTCACCCTCAGCAAAGGCCCCGAGGACTTTTCCACAAAGGGATTGTCACCTTAACGAGATCTGACCACCTTCACTCACTATGGTGAGCAGTGTTACAAACTTTTTACCACAACCCACAGTTATAATGACATTTTACATCATGACCCGGTGCACACTCAGAAAACAGATATAGTGGAAATGAAGAACTCACATCTGATAAACTCTGATATCCTCTGCCTATTCCGTATCATTAAAAAACTGCTCGTTAACAAAGTACTAAATTGATTTCAAGACCTACCAGTGGGTTGCAAACCATGAAAGAAACATTTACCAACTAATTCTATGAGGCCAGCATTTCTTGGATACTAAGCCAGATAAAGATAATACAGGAGAAGGAAATACTATCATAAATAATACATCATGACCAATGGGGTTTATTCCAGGGATTCAAGGTTTGTTTATTTAACACTTGAAAATCAATCAAGGAAATTCACATATTAATAAATGAAAAAAAGAAAACCATAGGATGGTCTCAATATATGCACAAAAAGCATTTGACAAAATCTAATACCCATTCCTAATTTTAAAAATCTCACATGATATTATTAATAGAAGAAACATCCTCATATTGATAAAATGCATCTATGAAAATCCTACAGCTAACATTACACTTAATGGTGAATTATTTCTCTAAAATCAGAAATATGACTGGGATACCCACTATCTACTATTTCTACTCAACATTGTAGTGGAGGTTGCTAGACAATCAATAAGGCAAGAAAAGAAGTAAAAAGCACCCAGATTGGAAAGGAGAAAGTAAAGTGTCTATACTTATAAACAACATGATCATCTTTGTAAAATATGTTATTGAATCTACCAAAAAAGCAATGAAACAAAAAATTTAGTTATGCAAAGTTGTAGTATAGAAGGTAAATATACAATAATCAAGCGTTTTAATAATCAGAAATTGAAATAAAAACATTTACAATAGAATGAAAAATACAAAATATTTAGAAACAAATTCAAAATGCATCATAATCCCAAATGAAAAACTTACCTATAAAACTTCTGGAAGAAAGTCTTTGTGGCCTTGGGTTAGGCAAATATGATTCCAAAAGTAGAATTCACTTAAAAATAATAAATTGTACTTCAAAATTAAGAACTCTGCCTTTTGATAAAGCAGTGTTTTCATTCCTTAATGGAATGAAAAGACTAGTCACAGATTGGAAGTAACTATTTGTAAATCACACATCTGATAAAGGACTTATATCCGGAATATTTAAAGAACTCTTAACAGTCAACAAATAACTCACTAATTGGAAAAGCAAACATCCCAAGAAAAAGGAAAAAAAGAGAAAATTTAAACAGAAACTTCATAAAAATATATATATTTGGATGGCAACAAGCACATTAAACAACATCATTAGTTATTAACAGCATCATTAGTTATTAGAAAAGTGCAAATTCAAGCCACCTACTGGAATGGCTAAAATTAAAATGACTAGCCATCTCAAGTGTTGGTGGGGATATGGCGCAACTGGAACTCATACACTGCTGGTGGGAATGTAAAATGGTAAATCACCTTCAAAAACAGTTTGTCACTTTCTTAAAAAGTTAAACAAATACCTATCATATGGTCCAATCATTTTGTTTCGAGATATATCCCCAAGAGAAATGAAAGTTTATGTGCATACAAAAACTTGTATGCAAATGTTCATAGCCACCTTATGGGTAATAACCAATAACTGAAAGCAAGCCAAATGTACAACAGGTGAATGATGAACAAATTTTAACACATCCATACACGAGAATACTACTGAGTAATAAAAAGGAATAAACTATCGAAACACGCAACAATGTAGATGAACCTGAAAATAAATTTGCTAAGTGAAAGAATACAGACAAAAAAAGTCTACATACTGTACGACTCCTTTTATGTAAAACTCCAGAAAATGCAAACTATCCTATAGTGACAGAAAGCTGGCCAGTGGTTTTGCCTAGTGATGGGTATGGGGTTTATGTTCAGGAGGGAGGATTTACCAAAGGGCCTGAGGAGATGTTTCTGAGTGATGGGCATGCTCCTAACTTGACTGTGGTGGTGGTTTCACAGGTATATCCATACATCAGAGATCTAGCAAAACTTATGCGAGCAGTATATTGTATTACCACTATAGTGCAATAAAGCTGTTCAAAAAATCAAATAAAAACCAATTGTGAATGGTCTGGTCAGAACCCAGCACTATGTCTTCTTTTAAGACACTTGGCCCTTGAACAACATGGGTTTGAATTGTGCAGTTATAGACAGATTTGAATTGTCCACTTATAGACAGATTTTTTGAAATAAATACACAGTCAGCCTCCCATATCCCTGGGTTTCATGTCCATAGATTCCCAACCAACCATGGGTAGAAAACAGTATTTTAGATCCCTGGTTGGAAATGCATGGACATAGAGAGCTGACTCTATGCGTTGTTCTATGATATCTTATATAAGGGACTTGAGCATCCACAGACTTTGGTATCTGAGTGGGGGTCATGGAACCAATCTCCCCTGAATACCTAGGGATGACTATAGTTAAGTTTTGGGGGAGTCAAAATTTATACATGAATTTTTGACTATATGTGGGGAGGGTCAGCACTAAGTTGTCCAAGGGTCAGCTGTACTCAATTCACATTTATTGAGTGCACACCTAAATAAATGGTTTTATTGCCTTGAAATCATCACCCACAGATGTGGTGACAGAAGAATACAGAACTTTCATTTCCCTACAAACACCTCATTTCCTACCCACCTCTACACTTTCATCTCAGGTTTTTTTAAAATATATTTTTTATTGATTTCTTACAGAGAGAAAGGGAGAGGGATAGAGAATTAGAAACATTGATGAGAGAGAAACATCAATTTAACTGCCTCCTGCACACTCCCTACTGGGGATGTGCCTGCAACCAAGGTATATGCCCTTGACCGGAATAGAACCTGGGACCCTTCAGTCTGCAGGCCGAAGCTCTATCCACTGAGCCAAACCAGTTAGGGCTCATCTCAGTTTTTATCCTTAGAAAGAGCCACTGGCTCTCCACCTCCTGACCACAGGCTGGTTGTCCACATAAAGCTTCCATTGCCCTGGATCTAACCTTCCCCTTGTGGAGGTGAGCTGTCTACTTCATCGTTGATATTTCAGGGGATATTTAAAAATTCCCCACAATGCTTTCTAATTTCGGAACACATTATCCAATTTATTTCTTATCTATTTCCTGCATTGGTAACTAGGTTGAAAATTGTGGGCTTTAGCATGGATCAGACCTCCTCCACTACTCCCCATATTTGCTTTCTGCGTTCTATAATTATCAAAATCACAATGAGCAAGCGTGAATGCATTTTATTAAACGAAGTTTCTGCATAATGGGAGGTATGGTAATTATGGGGGTACCAACTCAGTAGAAGGGGTGAATGGGGAAAGGAAGTGAGGTCCATGCTAACAGGTCAGGGGACCTGAAAACCTCCATCCAGTGGGGCCATACTGATGCCTGGTCACCTGAAGCAGTGAGCCCACCCACGCAGACCCTTCCAGAGGGACATCGCAGAGGCCAGGATGCTCACTCCTACCGGGATCAGCTTCTGGGAATTACATGCGCTCTAAAAACTCTCTTCTCCAAACACACACAAATGATGCAGAAACTAATTGCAAACAATTTCTAGTAGTTCGCACACTCCCTGAAATCTATCCGTGGGCCACTGGTTTAGAACCCCCAAGAAATAATGAATGGAAGTGCCCGCACACAGGTCTTTCCCAGCTCTGCGGTGTTTGCAGCACTCTCAGCACTAGGCTGCATGTGAGTCGCCAGCTGACAAGGCAGTGCCTGGTGACTAGTTCAGACACAGATGCAGATGACTTATCTATTAAATTGTTAATTCTATTTGAAGATGGTCCTCATGAGCATTCACTTCCCCGAATTTAACGTATTCACGCTCATTAACCTACCTTTAAACCCATGGCCTAAAAATAATTGTACCAGCAATGACATTTCATTCTCCTACTGTGAAAGGGGAGAAGAAATGGGTCTGGACCTCAAGTGTTGAACCCACAAGCAACATGACCAACCATTTGGGGAGGAGGTGACTTGCTGTCCCCTTTCTCATCACGTTGGGGTTCGGGGGGTATTGGAATAGGAGTCTCCAGAGGCCCGTCCGTTTCCAGGACCCCCTCCTCCTGCATGCCGGGATCACACTGCCTTGCTCCTCCCCCCCCCCACGCCCCCACCCCCCCCACCCCCACCCCCAGAGCCAGTGGTCTGCCGTGTTTTGTTTTTGTTTGTGTGTGTTTGCCTATAACTTTGCGAAATGTTCGGGAAGGAGAGACAGAAAGTCTTGGTCTCTGTGAACCAGCACAATGTTGCTTTCAGCTTAAATGTCCACTGGGAAACCTCAAGGTTTTCAATGTCATCATTATGGAAAACACAGATTACAGAAGGAAATAATTCAATGTCACTCCTGGCCCTCGTTGGGATTCAGTTTGACCTCAGTTTGTCTTCTTTTTGGTGGGTTTTAAGTCTTGAGAAAATTTGCCTAAGAATGAAGAATCCAAAAGGGATATGGTAGATTTGAGTTGGGGGTGGTGGGGTGGGAAAGAGGTTTAATTGTAGTGAATGGTCATATTCTAGTACCTGCTCACGTTGTACCTGGGTGTTCTTTCTTCTTTCCTTTCACCCCATTCGGATTAATACGCTCGATCGCCGGTTTAGTAGAAACTCCCCTAGCAGTCTAAGCAGCCAGCGTGTGAAGTAGCTACGCCCCGTGACCTGCTTCCCCTTCAATCTTTGATCTTCCCAGCTGAAACCAGCTCGGGCGCCAGGCTGCTGGGGGGGAGCTATCGGCCCCAGACCGGTCCGGCAAGGACCAGAGGTAAGGATTTGACAACAGGCAGTGGACCGTATGCCGGCGGATCTGACCCACGTGCTGCTCTTTGGACCCATGCAAGTGCGTATATCTGACGGTGTGGAGGATCCGTATTAAGCCAACGCCGCGGGACGAGGTATATAGGTGTAGTTAAAAAATAGGACTGTAAGAAAAAAATTAAAACGTGGGCAGTGGTAGCTACGCGCGCTACACAAAAGGACTGCCCACCCCCTGAACGAAGCAAAATCATATTAGGGGC
This sequence comes from Myotis lucifugus, assembly GCF_000147115.1. NCBI lineage: Eukaryota > Metazoa > Chordata > Mammalia > Chiroptera > Vespertilionidae > Myotis > Myotis lucifugus. The sequence continues at coordinate 584,790 of NW_005871443.1, read as the reverse complement.
AAATTAAATAGGCGTGAGGACGCAGGAGGCGGTGCTAATAAGTTTCCCACACCAATGGGGGGGTGGTGGGGGTGGTGGGAGGCGG
>NW_005871443.1:551733-584605 GCF_000147115.1 Myotis lucifugus | reverse complement strand
TCCGAGGTGTTGTGGGCGCCCCTCCTGCAGATCGCCCCACCGCGGCAGGGATGTGACCTTAGAGCCCGCCTCCACAGATAGCCGGAGCCCCAGCCCGCGAGGGCCCGAGATACCCAACGACTACCCGGGAAATTGGGCCGGGGGAGCTCCGGCTTGCCCGCCGGGGTTCCCGTCCCGGTTCCGGTCCCCCGTTCCCGGGCTTGGCAATGCCGCGCCGCCCGGCCCCGCCGCCGCCTTCGCACTGCGCTGGTGCTACTCCTGCTGGCTCGGAGTCCGCGCACAGTGAGTACCGCGCGGGAGCGCGGCGAGGGCTGATCGAGAGACCGCTCCGAAAAGACCCGCCACCCGGGGGCAAGGGCCACGCCAGTGCCCGCGTGCCAACCCGGCCCGTGCGCCCCTACTCCGTGCGCTCCCGCCCGCCGCTGCATCCCCGGGCCCGCTGCTGGGAGGACGCAGCGTGCGGGGCCCCGGGTTGACAGCGTGCCCCCGCTCTCTCTCCCCTCTCTCTCTCTCCCCGCTCCTCCCCGCGCCGTCCTCCCACTCGCGTCCCGGTAGCCGTGATGCTGCGGGCGCCCGAGGCGGCGCAGTTCCTGCGGCCCAGGCAGCGCCGCGCATACCAGGTCTTCGAGGAGGCCAAGCAGGGCCACCTGGAGAGGGAATGCGTCGAGGAGCTGTGCAGCAAGGAGGAGGCCCGGGAGGTGTTCGAGAACGACCCCGAGACGGTGAGCCGGGGGGGCCGGGCGCGGGCGCCGGCGGGGGAGGTGAGGAATGGGGAGGTGTGCCTCTGTCGCTCCGGGATTCCACGACTGGGCGGGACCGGGACCGCGGCGCGGAGCATTAAAGCGGCCAGGTCACCGCGAGTGCTGTCCCCGCAGCACCGCATTTCTGCGAACGTGCGTCCGTGCGCGCCCTTGTAGGGAATCCCAGAGTTCCGCAGACTTCCCTTTACTGAGTCTGAGATGCGTCTCCTTCACGTGGGGTGACCGTGCTGCAAGTCACGCCCAGAACTCTACAATACGGAGATATTGCGTTTGGGAATGGTGAAAGGCCAGCCAGGAATATGGGGTATCTGGACCCTGGCTCACCCTCAAGCCTCCTCCACAGCTTTTGAGCCCCAATTCTCTAGGTGACCCCCAGGCGCTCCTATTAGCTGGAGGCAGAAACAGATCTTTGAGCAGGGGTCCTGTTGAGACCCTGCAGCTCTCTTCTTCAGTAGACTTCCGAAGGCAGCCACCTTAAAGGAAATATGCAGCCTAGGACACCTCCACCAGAATAAACTAGAGGCTGTAAAATGTAAAAGAAATACCATGGTTAAAAACAAACAGCTTCCTACCTCTCCTCTTCCTTAACTGGATGGGAGGAGTAGAGCTGCCCACAGCTTCTTGGTCCTCATGAAGAGGAGCAGAGGGTTTGCCTGAAAGAGGAATTAAAAGATGTGCAGGCTGGGTCCTGGTCGGTGTTGCTCAGTTGGTTGACTGTTGTGCTGTGCACTGAAAGGTCACTGGTCTGCTTCCCGCTCAGGGCACATGCCCAGGTTGCAGGCTTGATCCCCAGTAGGGACGCATGTGGAGCCAGGCTATTTCACATTGATGTTTCTCTCTCTCTCCCTCTCACTTCTTCTCTCTCTAAAATCAATTATATATATATAGACTGGAATGACTTGTAGCAGTAGGTCCCAAAATATGATTACAGGAATAGTGCTAGAATATATATATGGAGGGGGGTACCTGTAAGGGGGCACAAGGTCAGGGGGCCTCAGGGTGGAAGTTAGGAAAGGGCCACACACACACACACACACACACACACACACACACACGCCAGCCCTTTTCAGCAAGGTGTTCTTTTAGAAACAGCTGGTGATTTCAAAAGCCTAATGGTGCTGGCTTAGGACATATTTCTATTAATAATGTCCTTGGAGACTGTAGGGCACCAGACAGCCAAGTGCAGGCAGGGAGCAGCCCAGGTGTGGGCTTGGCATCTGTGCAGGAGCTGTGTGATCTTAAGGGGACGAGATGTGTAAGAGCATTCATGGTGGTATGACCTGTGGGACCCGTGAAAGCCCTAGATGTCTATCTGTTCCCAGGCAAGTGACTTTGGGAAGTAGTCCTGAAAGAAACGGGGTGGACTTACATTACTTCACTTCATGCTGTGAGGTCAGGGTGATTTCACAGCTGGTTTTGGTTCTACCAGCTTTTTTCTTTTAAAGAATCCTCTGGAATGAAATAAATGTCTCATGCAATAAACGAAAGGCTCTGTGTGACCAATGCAGGCTTCTTTTGGACTTGTCTTTCTGATCAGTTGACTTGACCATCCCTTCTAGGTCACCTTTCTGAAAACAAGCTCTAAAATGATTGACCGCCACTGTGTGGTTCTCTCTGGCACCATTAGTTGTTGCCTCTGCTGTGCTATGATAGGGTTATTTTCTCCAGTGTTACTGCCTTCAGTCTCAACACAGTTTCAATCCTGTCCTAAGGAGCAGTTTTGCAGGGTCTGTTCTGGCCTCACTGTTTTCCCTTTTCTTTGATGATAAATCCTAATAGCCCAGTGACTCATGCCTCTGCAGAGGCTTTCTGAAGGTCCTAGTAGCAGGGCTGTGTGCCTGGCCACCCAAGATCCCTGCCCAGCTGTGAGATTGTGTGACAGGTGCAGTGTTCTCCATCCACATGCCTAGCCTGGAATATTTATTCTGCTGAAAGTGTTGTCTGGTTTTGGCCCTTGGCTTGTATTCCTTTTCCTTGAGAGGCAGTGTGGAATGCCGGGAGGAGCTGGGTTAGGGTTAAGGGTCAGGAGTCAGGGTTAGGAGTTAGGGGCTGATTTGAGTCCCAGCTGTTCTGGTAGACCAGTTGTCCACTTGGATGTGTCCAGGTTTCCCACTCCATTTCCCTGGCAGTGGTGAGATCCTCCAAACACTACTCACTGCTAATGTATTTTAGTAAATATAACTGTTGGAAAAGGTAGTCCTATGAGTTCCCCTGCTCCAAAAAGTTTAGGGCTCTCACTAGGAAATATTTATTCCTTGCATGCAAAGGTAGCTCATTTTGCATTTTTTGATTGAGGCTGATGGAGTGACCCAGGATGATGAGCACCGGCCTTATTTAGTTTAAGAAGTCCCCTGGACCTGGCCATGTGACTGTCACAGGACCTCCAGGGCCATAGTATCCTGATGTGAAAGGCTATCCCAGAATTGGCACTTCTTGGGTTGTAATCACCTGACCCTCTGATGGGTGTGCTTGTAGGCAGTGCCAGTCCTGAGAGGCCAGGGTCACCTTAGTGGCTGATTCCACCTGCCCTACCTTGCTGTCTGCTGGGTTAGGATGCTGGAAGCAGCCTGCCTGTCCGCAGTGTGTCTGGCTCCATTGTCATCACACCTGCCCAATTTTGGTTCTGCCTTTGGTGGAGTTTGCAATACTGCTCTTTCCTGCTGGCTGAGAAGGCAGTGCTGCGTGTTCTGTTCCCATTCCTGGGCCTCTGGGGACACCTTGGTAGAGGAAGCCTCCAGGAGGGACAGGGGAAGCTGGGGGTGGGGTGAGGTAGACTTGGTCCCCTGGAGCCAGCTCCCTGGGCTGCAAACCCTCTTCCCCTGAGCTCAGAGGTTTGTGCTTGTTGAGCGTGTGCTGTGCGCTGGGTGTGCTCTAGGTCTTCCTCTCTGATCTGAATGTTTCCAGACTGGGCTGTTTTCCTCTTTTGGACGAGGGAAGGAGTCTGACCTTCAAAGTTCTTCTTGCCCTAGCTGTTTTGGCTCAGTGGATAGAGCAGGGGTCCTCAAACTACGGCCCGCGGGCCACATGCAAATACAAATATTGTATTTGTTCCCGTTTTGTTTTTTTTACTTCAAAATAAGATATGTGCAGTGTGCATAGGAATTTGTTCATAGTTTTTTTTTAAACTATAGTCCGGCCCTCCAACAGTGTGAGGGACAGTGAACTGGCCCCCTGTTTAAAAAGTTTGAGGACCCCTGGGATAGAGCATCAGCCTGAGGACTGAAGGGTCCCAGGTTCAATTCCGGTCAAGGGCACATGCCTGGGGGTTGTGGGCTTGATCCCCGGTAGGGGGCATGCAGGAGGCAGCCAATCAATGATCTTCTCTCATCATTGATGTTTTTATCTCTCTTTCCCTCTCCCTTCCTCTCTGAAATCAGTCAATCAAAAATATTTTAATCTTAAAGCTCTTCTTTAGCAGGTAGCTGTTAGTACCATGGCTTTTCCTGATTCCTGGGGCTATCACATACCTGGCTGCAAAGGAAGGGACCCACAGGCATTCTGGTCACCTGCTTCCCTCCTGGGGGCAAACTGTCTCCCACCCACATTCTTTCTGGCCCCAGGAGAGTGGCCCAGGGCCCAGGAGAGTGGCCCAGGCCACACCGTTGTTGCCACTGCTAATCATGTTTCTCCTCTCCAGAGCCCAAGGGGTGATTACATTCCCTCCTTATCTTGTTTCCTTTGGTGTTGTTACTCTCTGTTCCTGGCATTTCCCTCTCCCTTGCTTTTCCTTGTTCTAGGGCCCTGGGTAGTCCATCCCCCAGCCGTCTCCACGGGGGTTCTCCTGAATTCTTCTGAAAGGTCACCCAGGCCAGCCCAGGCCAGGTCATCTTTCTACGTAAATCCTTTAAGGCAGGTGGGTTCTGGACGCCTTAAAGACACCGTCTCAGTAATCACCCTATGCTTTCTGAAAGGATTCTGGACAAAAGGCTTACCCGCCCGCCCTGCTTTCCAGGTACACGTCACCACCTGGCAGCACTGGGCTGCCCCTGCCCCTCAGCTTGTGGAGAGGAAAAAATTCCAGGCTGCAGTTTCTTATCCCACCACCTGGTTTAATTTGAGATGCAAACAGTAATATTTACACTATTCTCAACTGGCTAGTGGCGCACCCTGAAGACTTCACAACATGCTTGGCCGCTGGCCTGTGCTGGAGTGCATTTGTGTCTCTTTGTCTCTCCATCTTTGTCTCTGTGTCTCTCTCTCTTTTTCTCTATGTCTCTGTCTCTCTCTGTCTGTCTTTCTGCCCCCCTCTCTCTGTCTCTCACTCTTTCTGACTCTATGTCCCATCTCTCTCACCCCACCTCCAGCTCTTGCAAATGCCGGGGAACCCAGTTGTGATGGGTTCCCTACCAAGGAGAGTTTCGGGGTGCAGTCAGTTTCAGAACTGCATCTGCATTCCCAGGACACCTGTCTTCCTGAGATCCCAGATTCTTTGGGGACAGCTTGGGGAGGAGCACCCCCATACAGAAGTGAAAGCCCCTCCCTCAAGTTACCCCTCTTTGGGGTGACCTAAGGGATATCATGGGGGCAGAAGTGGGGCCCCAGCAGGAAGGTGGGGAGGGAGTTGGAGGGGGACCTTGTCAGCCCCAGTGACTTCCCTTTGAAATGCAGGACCCTGAGCTGGGGTGGTGACACCTTGGCAGTGACATCCAGGATAGCTGCTGCTCACCTGCACCTTCCTGCCCCCCACCTGCCCTCCACACCCACTCTGCCTCCCCAACACACACACACACACACACACACACACACACACACACACACACAGACAGCTTGTTGGTACGAAAAATTGTGAAGGCTACACCAGAATTGGCATTTATTGGGTTGCCTACACATGCACATATATGCAGACATACACTCAGATACATACACCCATACTGACACACAGTACACCCACACAGACACATAGACACACCTACAGACACACACAGCCACACACATGCACATACTCTTCTCTCTGCAACTGTGGGTCCACTTAGCCCAGGCCCCTCACCCTGTGCAGCCCCTGTCCTCTCTTTTACGGGTTCTGTGGAGCATCCTGATTGCAGAGCAAGTGGTTCTGCTCCCACTGACCGCTCTGGGCCCAGGCCTCCCCTCCTGGGACCTCTCCCACTTGGGCTGTTGCCACTGGAGGCCTGAGGAAGCCCGTCACAGGGGCTGGGTCGCTGAATTGTTGTTCGACCGGTTGTGCTTTCTCTGGAGTTGGCTCCTGCACAGCTCAGAGGCCTGCAGACGGCTGGTTAGACCCGAGCTGGCACCCACAGGTCCCGGCACCCAGGCTGCCACTGTCTGGGGGTGGGTCTTGAGCGAGATACAAACCCTGCCTGGCTCCCCCCAGTCGCCTTCTGCTGTCCCTGTGCCTACCTATATGTTTGTTTTAATCCTAGGAGTCTGCAGGGACTTAGCGCCAGGCTCTCCAGCGTAATAACAGGCCAGGCCCATAAATTACACCTCATCCTCGCCAATGGGCTCAACATCTGCGGAAAACCAATTAAAGACATTTCAAAAAACACTGAACGTCTGCCTTTGTTATTTAGGAACAAAACGCCCTTTTAAGAAACTGATGCTGATGGCCTGTTTCTTGAAATTCCAAGGGGCTGGGCCAGGACATTTCAAACACCTCCCAGGTGAACAGTCTCCAGCACCATTGGCAGGTGTCCCAACTCCTTCACGCTTCGTTTCCCCTGGTTTTTCTAAGGTCAGACTGGGAGCTGTTTCTGTAATGCACAGAGTCGTTGTGGGTTAAGGGTTCGTATTTGATGTTGGAAATACTCTGCCTCTTCAGTGGTTATTATAGGCCAGTGATTTCATTGCACACCTGGTGCATATGCCTTGTACATTTGACCCTGACACAGTCGTTCATTAAAAGCTTTGAATTAATTTTTAAAGGGGAGTTGGAAGTGGAAGAAGTTCAGAAGGACATCAGTCCTTTATCTCCCTCTGACAAAGGCACAGTTCTGCTTGGACTGATTGCAGGGATTCAAAATGTAATAATCCCGAGAGATAGTAACATAGCACTGTCATACTTTTTAATACCATACTTGTTTTCTTTGGGCTTGTTTTTTTAAATTGCAGCTGAAATTTGTTTCTTTCTGGTGTTAGTGCCCATGATAATAAAATACATTTTCCCAACATTGGTCTCTAAAGCCTGCCATCTAGACCCAGTTTTTCAAAGATCTCTTCTTGGAATGTTGGGCTCCTTGGAAATCACACGGCTGGGCTCTGCCAGATCCTGGGCGGGGTGCCCTGGTCACTGCTGCAGCCTCACACTCAGCGGCCCAGGGCCTCCCTGGGGCGGGCTGGGGCCATCTGCCTGGGATGGCTGGGTGACTGGCGGCTGCAGGTGCAGCCTGCCTGGAACCCTCTGCTGTGGACACACATTTCTTTAGCACGACGCTTCAGAAAGGAATGGAAGGCTATTTAGGAGGGTCCTGTTGGCAGTTGTCCAGGGGCTGACATAGGCATGTGGGTTTGTGCTTCCTTCCTGCCTCATTGGATAGCAAACGCCTCAACTTCAAAGGCAAATCCACCGTTTGTGATGTAGGAATCTGTTGCCTGCGTGCTTGCTACAGCCGTAATCACCAGATGCATTCTCCGAGTTATCCTTGTCCACGTCACGCTTACCACATGCACGCTGTGATTTAGCATGGACCCAGAGAGGCACCCAGGTGCTCATAAATTTCCCTTTCATAAGCTAGGAACAAACAAGAATTTTGCAATAATGTTTATGGCAGATGAGAGTCTTGGGCATCATCTCGTTTTAAGCACTCCCGTGAAACGGGGGCCCAAGAATCTATTAAGGGACTTGTCCAAGTTAGCTCAGGACTTGTCAAGTTAGTGGGAGGACTCAGATGGAAACTCAGGTCCCCCAACTCCAAGTTTAACATGCAAATGCTGAAGTGATAGAGACCTTCAGAGCGTGGGTCCAAAGAATTGTCTATACAACCGGTGGGCAAACTACGGCCCGCGGGCCAGATCCGGCCCGTTTGAAATGAATAAAACGAAAAAAAAAAAAAGACTTTACCCTTTTATGTAATGATGTTTACTTTGAATTTATATTAGTTCACACAAACACTCCATCCATGCTTTTGTTCCGGCCCTCCGGTCCAGTTTAAGAACCCATTGTGACCCTCGAGTCAAAAAGTTTGCCTACCCCTGGGCTAGATAGTGACTTCTAGAGAAAAATACCTTTGCCCCAAATATTGCTTTAAACTACTAAGTTGTTAATCCTGTACTCTGGTAAGTATTTTTTTCTAGTTTACATGATGGGAAAATGCATCATTTTGTTTTTCCCAAAGAAAACATAAAAAGAGAAGTACAATTTTGCATTTGTGATGTGGGTGTGTATTCCTTAGTACCTGCCCGGTTTCCCTAAAGCAGGGAGAACTGTGCCATCCAAGGGGGGAAGGAGGAGGGGAGGTGGTCATGGGCTCTCCTCCCGCCACCGTTAAGCCTGTAAGCTGTGGGTGGGTGCCAGCGGTGCTTCCCACCACACTCTCCTCTTTTCCGCTTCTCATCTCTCCCTCCCTCCCTCCCACTGGCTTCTTTCCTCCTTCCCCATTTTGGTCCATGCTGCTCAGCCTCTCAGGCCTTGGGTAAAAGTCTCAAGTCCCCTCTGCTCTCCATCCCCTCCCACCACTGCCTGTAACCAGCGGCCTCGTCCTGAGGCCTCCTCCCGGGGCATGTCTCCTGCTTATCGCCTCCCTGACCGCCCTCGGCCATGGTGGACAGGCTGACATTCCCTCCCGTCTGTAAAGCTCCCCACTGGCCTGTCTGCGCCCATTCACACCCCCAAACAACCGGGCACAGCCGCTCCCCTGAATGTTTTGGGATCAAGCCCAACTCTCTCACCGGGCTTGTCAAGGCAGCGCGCCCTCTCCAGCACCCGAGATCACCAGGCCTCTTCCATGTCCAAAACAGACGGATTTCCCTCCCTGTTTCTCTGCTCCAGCCACGCTCCTGGCTGTGTGTATTCTACCCACAGGCACCCTGCTTGGGGCCCTCGGGGTGTGGTCTTTGATTCCAGCAGATGGACAGCGCTCAAATCTCAGCCCAGGGGCTGTGCAGCCAGGGCAACGGCTGGAGCTCTCCAAGTTCCAGCGGCCACCTGTCGCTGGAGACGGGAGCGGCTGCCTTATGTGACTCGGTGAGGATGACATAAGCAAAGGGAGTACACTGCTTCCTCGCTGGGGCTGTGGCCAATCAGCATAAACTCACAGCTCTGGAGGTCCGAAGTCGGGATGGGTCCCCGGGGCTAAAACCAAGGTGTCCCACGGCTGCTTCCTCCTAGAGGTTCCTGGGGGAGAATCCATCCTCACTCACCTTTCAGCGTCTAGAGGGGCCACATTCCCTGGCTGGCAGCCCCTCCTCCACCTTCACAGCTGCCATTTCTGGTTCTCTCTCTGCCTTCTTCCACATGTGAGGATAGTATAGACATAATTTGAATAAAGTTCCGTTGGTTCGCCCCTGTGAATCTCGTTTGCCCAATAAGAAGGTGGCCGGCCTAGCAGGCAGGGTCCACCACCACGCCCGAGACCCGCGAGGGCTAGCTGCTTCCTGCTCCTTCCTGTCAGCACATCTTCCTCACTCAGTGAGTGACATTGCTGCGTTTGGCCTTGAGAACCAAGGAGTTTGCTGAGCAAAGCTGTTGATGATCAGCCAGCGCTGTGCAAAGCGAGAGAGGCCTTTGCCAGGAGAGCACATGAGTACAGGAAGAGAGGTCTTTGAAAGTGACTCCAGTTAAAACACATCACATTACACAGTAAGTATACAAATCAGTCTTGGGAAATGAAACTGTAAAATATAGAAACAAATTTGGTCCATCTCATACTCTATAAAAGTCAGAGTACAAATGCAATTAGGCACTAAATTTTTAGAACAAAGGAAGATGGAAGTAAGAATCTGGGGAGGGAGCCAGGCACGGTTTTTCCGAAAACCATGATTTTTAGAAGGTTTCTTCTGACCATAAATGGAGATATTTTTGCTAACAAAAAAAAAATGTGTGATGGCTTTGTCCATATTCTTAATCATCAGGTTATTCTCTTGGAAGCAGCCATTCTATGACACTCGCAGACGTCTCCTTCTTTTGGCCTACACCCTGACTTGTCAATGCCTCTGCACTGGGTGGCTCCCAGACGTTCTCATGACCTCATGAGATCTTGACCCTTGGTAGATTTATAATTTCACTTTGCGGGTGATTACAGTTCTGTTGGCACTGATCTGTCCAATCCAGCTAGCCTGATATTTTTTGCTGCTTACATTTGAAAAATGTAAACAAGGAGATAGAAGTGTATTTCTCGTGCACAAGGCGGGAGGAAGGCTGAGTCGTGCTGCTCAGTAGCGCCCACAGACTCACGTGACCTGTTTGTGCTCCACTGTACTGGTGCGTGGCTTTTGTCTTCAAGGCCTCCTCACACGCCTGCCAAAGATGCTGGAGCACCAGACATCACATCTGCACTGTAGCAAGGAAGGTGGAGAAGCAAAGCTCCCCTCCCCCAACTCTCTTCACTCAGTTTCACCTTGTGCTCACATCTTATTGGCTAGAATTTAGTCACAAGGCCACCCCTCCTTGCAAGAGAAGCTGGGAATGTAGTGTAGCTGGCTGAGTGCAGTGCAGCTCTGAAATAAACCCAAAGTCCTATTACTAAGGATGGAAGGAGAATTGGGCATCTCTGCTATGGGGAAAAGGTAGTTGGGAACAAACCTCTTTTTAAAAAAGATATATATATTTTATTGATTTTTTTACAGAGGAAGGGAGAGGGATAGAGAGTTAGAAACATCGATGAGAGAGAAACATCAATCAGCTGTCTCCTGCACACCATCTACTGGGGATGTGCCTGCAACCAAGGTACATGCCCTTGACCGGAATTGAACCTGGGACCCTTCAGTCCGCAGGCTGACGCTCCATCCACTGAGCCAAGCCGGTTAGGGCCTCTTTTATGAGGTTAATTCCTGTGAATATTTCCAAGCCTGGTGATAGACACTAATTAGCCGTGCCTGAGAGTTTTTGCACAACCCACCTCTCAACACAGGTCTTTCCAGCTACACTCACACAATCTGCTGTACCTTTTAACGCAATACTTGGTGGAGGGACCAGCCCTCCCCTCCATCCCTTGGTGTCCCACACTGGGCCTGTGCAGTCACCTTTCAACCTGCAGCTGGCAATGAGGGGAGGGCTGCAGCCCTCATTGTTGGGGGCCCAGGCATGGCTGGAGTGGAGCCCGGGCCTCCACTCAGGCCTCCTTGCAGTTGCCGGGTGCCCATAGCACATGAGAGCGTATGTGCACAGTGCAGAGGGACATGCTGTGGGCAGGTACAGAGTGCAGCGAACATGGTCCCTGGGGTTCAGGGAGGGGACCAAAGTTTTCACACGCCCAAGAGCTTCTGCTCATACCAGAGCCCTGAGCATCCAGAAGAGCATGAGTCAACTCACCTTGGTTACACGTGTTTCAGTTTTGTCCTAACACTGGCTATGAAAAGGAACTTGGAGACCTTGGCTTTCCAGTGGGCTGCATCCACTCCCGAGCTCCCTGCTGGTTTAGGCCCCTCTCCCTGCCCCACCGGGTGTGTCGGGCACAAGGGGATGACCGTGGAGGAGGAGGGTGCCTGGAGCCGGGGACTGCAGGCCGCACAGGCCCTGCAGAGCTGCAGCCGACTCCAGGTCAGTGACGGGCTGTGCCTCTGCTCATCGAGCCAACGCAGCTCCCGGGCCCTAGGCCAGGGTTTACGCCCTGACCAACTTGTGCTGCAGGTGGGGCCGGCTCTGTGTGCTGTGTCTGGTGCCTTTATTCACAGAACAAAGGGGAGGACGATTTTCATAGCCCTCCTCTTCTGTCAGGATGTGGAAGGACAAATGGGAATGTCTCTTTCTCCGGGGAGAGTGTGCAGCACGTTTTCTGTGTATTTGTGTCAGCTTTGCTTTTATTCGGGGTTAACCCTCTCTCTTTCCTAGATTACCAGGCAAATTAGCACATGGTTTACAGCCCTCCCCCACCCCAAATAAATCTAACACACGAATTAGGATAAATTGTCACCCGGTTTTATGACCCTGTGGTTTCAGTAACCACATTCCCATTAGGTGTGGTTCAGTGAGGAGCAGTGAGCACGGTTTTTCTATTAATAATGTGTTGTTTTCACAACATTAGAACTCGTTATTAAAGCATGCAACACATAACTATAAACTAAGCACGATTTTGAACAATATGATACACCTTCCCGGGAAGTTGTGATCATGTAAATGTTTATGTGTAATGAGGTTACTTTGCTCAGAGTTGTTCATTGTTTTCCATTCTTTCTTAACCTAATGATCAGTTTCCTAAGCCGGAGTGCACACTTTTTGCATTCATTCTAAGTCTTCTCTTTCGGAGCCAACACCTTTCTGTTTGTGACAAAGCTCTGCGGCCTTTGTTCTCCCTCTAAACCCAGAAAGACTTCACGGGCCTGCTTGCACCCCATGAAGGAGGCAGCAAGCCTCCTCCACCCTCTGGTCCGAGAGGTTTCACCAGCGCGCACCTGGCCTGGCCTCCTTTCCTGTGCTCGGCAGTTGGCCAATCCCTGACCCAAAGCAAGAGAAGGAAGTGAAAGCAGGCATGCCAGGGTCCTCTGAATGCTGGCAAAGAGGGGCAATCTCTCCTGCCTTCGTAGCTCCGACCTCCAAACCTGGCCTCTTTGTCACTGAACGTTATCTTTGCGACTGTCACACAAGCTGAAATAGCAAACTTGCTCTATTACCTTTCCTGTAATGGGTTTAAGAGTTTTGGTTTTTAAAATCACACCTTTACTAGAACATGACTTTCTAAAATCTCATCTGTGTGCATCTTAGCAAAGCGTTCCCAGCTCCACCCAGTCTAAGAACTCTCATTGCCCTCACGTGGTACCACCCAGCCTGCCTCTTTCACAAACAGCAAGGAGGGAGCTCTGGCCACACATTCGAGTGAAAGTGACAGACGAGGCTTGCCAAGACCAGTGTATGAAGCTGGCAAATCTGTGGAAGAGCAGCGCCCTGTGTGGGTGGCCCTGGGGGCACCTCTGCCTATCACTCTTCAAATGCCACGCACCCGCTCCCGTCCACGCTCTCCCGGGATGCAGTGTGCCACTGGGAGCCCTTTCTAGCTTCATGACCTCAGTCACACTCCACCACCCCCATGGAGCCTCAGTGTCCTCGTCTGTGATAATGGGTTAATACAAAAGACCTTCCTTGGACGTGGTTGTGAGAATCAAACAAAATAGTGTAAAAATGTGGAATGTCACCAGCATGCAGTTGACACCCAACATCTAGTGGCTGACGTTGCTTAGTCAGCCGCTTGGTTCCATGACGGTGGGTAATTAGGGCCTAACTGTCCCATGACTGGCCCAAAGGGGGAGATCAGAGTGGACGTGATGGGGCTGCTTTAACCAGCCACAGCCTGAAGGGCTTCCCAGCAGGTCCCTGCTGCTCGCCGAGGTAGGGCGGGTGGTTCTCGTCTTTGACAGTCCCCTGTGCAGTGCAGAAGTCTTTAGCTTGCATTTATGGACAGAAGACTCCTCGCTTATGCCCTCCATAACTCACCCAGCACCACTGTGGTTTACAAACACAGTCAAGGCACATCAGTGCCTACGTGTGGATAGTCACACAAGGTCTCCACGTGTCTGTGAGGACCCCTCCATCCACAAGGGTCTAAGACCTGGCCTTTACTTGCATTATTTCTCGTCCTCTGAGACACTTTGAGTGGCGCCTTCAAAGTCGCCACAAAGGGCATCGCTGTTGCTGGTTACAGAAAGTCTAACCACGTTCACGGTTCTGCAGAAGCCGCCTGGGCTGTCCCCTCTCACTTCCCTCGTGCCTCCAGGCAGGAAGTGGCTTTCTGGGTGGTGCTCGCTCTGCTGGCCCTGTCACTGAGCCATCTGTGGAGAAATTCTCCGCTCTCCTCAGACACCTGCTCCCCGAGAGTCCATTTCTATCTACTGGGGGAGAAAGGCGAGGTCCGATGAACCAACTGGGGACTGTGCTGTGTAGGAAGCCTCATATTGTGCCAGTAAACTGTTGCCCTTTTTCTTTTTCCGCAGGAATACTTTTATCCCAGATACTTAGGTAAGTTTAAATCACTGCTTCCTTTAGTTGTCATAAAGGCATAGTTGGGGGATAGTCGTTACATGTCAGAGAAACAAGGGGTCAAAACCTCATTTACCAAGTTAGTCCTGGAGGGAAGATCGCTTAATTATACAGAGAGTTTGAAACTATCCAGAGCACGTAGGTCAAAACACTTGTGTCTTTTGTACCATAATGATCCGTGTTAACCTCAATCCAATGCCATTATTTGCAAACCTCTTTTCTGCTCTGAGTCCAAGTTTAGCTTATTATTTGGGGATATGACCGATTCAGTAATTCTCAGACTTTTTGATCTCAGGACTCTGCATTTCTGACATTTCTGAGGATGCCAAAGAGCTTTTATTCACGTGGCTGGTAATTAAAACTGAGAACATTAAAGAACGTTTCTATTTCATTTGAATGACAGGGATGTACAAGCAAACACGCTTGGCCACTGAGCAGTGATGTCATTGTGTGAGGGTGGCTCTACTGTACGCTGCGGGGAGAGTGAGAGTAAAGGGCAAACGACAACTGAGTCCTATCAGGACGATGACATTGACCTCCCCAACCACCCAGAGGGCCCTGGGTTCCCCTGAGAACTGCTCCTTCAACGAATACTGTTTTAAGATGGTCTGGGATGCATATCACTTACAATGAGAGAAATGTATTCCAGGTCTTCCTTGTTAATTTTGTAAAGTCCATGTGGGTAAATGTTCCATTGGCCTTACATTCTCCTAGAGGTACCTTCTCTGGGTCCGTATCTGGCAACAGGCCGAATGGACCGGTGACTGGCCCTGAAAAGCCCGGGAACCCGCCTGCCTCTGGGCGCTCTGTTGGTCTCTGCTGGCCTCGCTCCTGGGTATGTGAGGTTTGTTTCCTGAGGCAAAGGATGACCAGTTATCCCATGAGCCCACCCTTTAGGGGCCACCTGTTGCCGGGCCAGTGTTCCCTTAGGCATGGAGAAGTAGCAGGGACCTGTGGAAGGACCCGATGAATTGGTTCAACACCCATTCTGCACAACTTCAAGCTTCCTATCATCCCAGAATGTATGTGCTCAAGAGGCCAAGCCTCCCCTCCCCATCCCCATGCCCATGCGGAACGGCCAGTGTCAGTCTGCATACGCAGCGGTTCTCAACCTGTGGGTCGCGACCCCTTTGGCGGTCGAACGACCCTTTCACAGGGGTCGCCTAAGACCATCCTGCATATCAGATATTTACATTACGATTCATAACAGTAGCAACATTACAGTTATGAAGTAGCAACGAAAATAATTTTATGGTTGGGTCACAACATGAGGAACTGTACTTAAAGGGCCAGAAGGTTGAGAACCACTGGCATACAGCACCTCAGACAGCTTGACTTTCACAGTAAGGTCCATTTGAAATGGAAGTTTAGCTCTCTGACTACGACCAGAAAACTTACTGGATGTGCTTAGTGATTCTTCCGTACACGAGCAGAGGGGGCCACTGGAGGAGCTGCGGACGGTGTGCACAGTCTGCCCCTCGGTGGAGGCACTTTCATTTGTTAAAGTGTATTAACAAAAGCTAAACGGCGTTATTGCTGGCGGACTGGAGCACTCAGGTCAGCGTGAATAGTCTGCTCTCCCAGAGGTCCCAAGAGGCTGTGGTATTGTCTCTAAAGCCTGTTTCGCCTCCTGCCTGAAGAGTGACACGCCACCCGTTTCTCTCTTGCAGCGTGCATTAGTAAACATGGATCTCCGTACTCAAAAAACCCAGACTTTGTTCAATGCGTTCAAAGTAAGTCCGTCTCCTTCCTGTCTTCCTCAGAGCCCTGTGAGTTTGGGTAACTGTAAGCTTTGTTGTGGTTTTCGGGGGGGTCTTGAATATTTCCATTATCTGAAGGGGCTATCGCACCTGCCTGAGGTCTCCCTTTTCAATGAACTGTCTTGTTCAAGCAAGTATGTTTTGGTTTTGAATCAGCAAGAAGCGCACAGGGTACGAAACGTAAACCTTTCCCGAGGGTGTAAAGAGAAGGCACATCCCTGGCCCTGCCTCCTAGTGAACCTGGGAGTTCTCTTTCCCAGAGGCCACCACGTTACCAGGTCTAAGAATACATGATACGAGCAGTGTCGAGGGTAGCTCCCCCACACATGATCTGACCCCACTTTTGCCACCAGATACGGTGGATACCTCCCATATCAGTACATACAGAGCTGCCCGCTGTCAACATTGGCCATGGGTGAGGGGCATAATTTAACCAATGTGTATTGGTGGACTTGTTAGCTATTTCCAGTATTTTTGTTACTATGAACTAAACCAGAATGACATCCTTGTGCCTTTGTCACCTCTCACACATCTAAGTATATCTGCAGAATAAATTCCCAGGAATGGAATTGCAGAATGAAACCTATATTTATTTTTCCTCTTGATGAAGATCTGACCCTAATTACCCCCTCAGCAGAGGGTGAGCAGGAGCGCCCATCCCCCACATCTTCAACAGTCTAATGTATTTTTTTAAACTTTTTTATCTTCTCCAATATAAGTGGTGAAAAATGACACTTTATTTTATATTTTATTCAGTCATTTCCGTTTATGTTTTTCTTACTAATGGGTGAAGCTGACCTTCATGTGTTTAAGGCCTTGTATTTCTCCTGTGAACAATTTGTTCACATTCTTGACCTATTTCTCTCAATTTATAGGAGCTCTTGATTAGATTTCTGCAAATTTGCCATTTGTACCAAAGGTAGCAACATTTTTTACTTGGGCCATAATGCTTCTTTTTATTATTGTTATCATACTGTAAAAAGGATACTCTTGTTGCATGAATTTTAACCCACTCATAGAACTTGTAACCACCTCTGCTGAGCCTGACTCAGGGCCTTCCTAGGTCTGAGAGTTTCAAAGTACAGCCCGTGGTGTTGGCATGTTTACTGCACCTGTCCTACAGGTGAGGAAAACTGAGCTTCGAAGGGCACAGCCAGGCGCAACGTAGCAGGACTCGCCCTGTACTTGGTGTCAGACCTGCCATTGCAGGGATAGCCTAGAAGGTTGGCCAGACTCCGAGCTGCTCGTAGTATCTGGCTGTCAGGAGCTCAGAGGGTGGGAGGGCCGTGTGACCCAGAATCCCTTCTCCCCCTGGGAAGAAGCACCTGTTAACTCAGAGGGGCCAAAACCCATGGCCATGCATGGAGGGAGACCTGGAGCAAGCCTCTCCCCTCAGGGTCAAGCCATGACATCAGCCTCCCCGGGGTCATCCATGACCTCACTGGGCCTGAGGCAGGCGTGGGAGCAGGTCAGCTTTGTGTCATTTTGGCTTGTTGTTTTTAGTTAGCACTTTTCTGTCCATTTGTTAAACCAATTTCATATTTTATAATAATGTACTCAAATTCATTAGGCTGTTTTAGTTCCTGGGTTTTAAATTGCCCGTTTTTTGAGGTTATAACAAAAGTTATCTAAGTTTTATGTTTAACTGTATGATCCGCCTGGAATTTCTCCCGAGGAGGGAGGGGTCTGGATGTGTTCATATTTTCCCAGATAGCAGCCCCCTTGGTCCAACACCATTTATGTGAAAGCGCTGGGGTTTCGCTCAGAGAAGGGCCACCGCAATCCTGGGCTACTTTGTTCCTATGTGAGAGATTTCATGGCATTAAAGTGACTTAAATTGTTTGAACAACAAAGATGATTTCTTAATGGGATTGAGACTTTCTCTCCTCCTGGGTGGCGGGCAGCCTGGGAAATGAGGAAGGAGGGAGAATCTCAGAGCTGTTTCCTGAACTGATGCTTAGAGGGGAAATCTCGTGCAGCTGCTGTTTATGCCAGAAGTTTTAAATGCAGTTCCTAGAAACTTAGGAAGCTGCCTCCATGCCTGGTCTCTCTGGCCAGCTCGTCCCAACTGGGCAAGCCTCTCACCCTTCCCTCCTTGTGGACCCAGTACCTCCTCCTCGGGCACTGGGCCAGGGCACTGGGCTTCTCCGATGGCTCCTGGGCATGACAGGAGTCTCTGAAGCCTGAGGCCCTGCACAAATGCACCGGCTGTCCTTACGGAGGGACACTGTAAAGACTGCAGGGAGTTGGGGTGTCATTCATGGAAATACGCACACCCTGTCTTGTGGGCCCCGAAGATGTGCCTTCTAGGCATGAGTGCACATGAGGTCAATTCAGGCAACTTTGCACTGTTTTTATTGCTGGAGGATTGAGCGGGTAGAATTTCTCCGTCACTAGTGGGAATGGGGTGCTTGCGATATATTGAGAAAAGGAATTTTCTAAGACTTGCAGGGGAGAATGAGTGGTTTTTATTTTCGTAGAGTTACATGCCTCAGTTTGCAAAGTCTCGGGCCCCTTAATCCAGTCCTGGAAAAGGTGTGGCTGGGGCTCTAGCAGAGCCAAAAGCAAAGCCAGTGTCCAGAGTTTCCGTCCACGGTGGAGCTGAGTCCGACGTCGCATCGGGCTAATTGCCGTCTATAATCCACTGTGTGGGTCCTACGTGATTGTGAGCGACATGGGTGACGTAGGGAGCCCGCCCCCTGAATCAGGAGTCCCAAGAGAGAAAAGAGGGACCTTCCTTTCTCTGGAGTTACATTTCTCATATTTCACGCCCTTGCAGTGATGAACATCCCATACATAAACAGATCTTGTGTTATAGAATACATCATGCCTGTTCTGACCACTGACTCGCTCCCAGGTGTGACCGACAGGTAAGCATCTTCCCATGTCACCCAGACCTTACTGGGCATGCATCTATTGTCTAGTCCCTCCAGCGATCTACAGAGAGCAGACTTGGAGAATGTTAACTACAGCTTCCTGGCAAAGCTGTATAAATGGCATGCCTATATTATGTAGTCTCCCCTTTGCTCCTTTCTTGTTAAATAATAACCAGGTTATTATAACAGTACTAGAGGCCTGATGCACGAAATTCGTGCAAGAGTAGGCCTTCCTTCCCCCGGCTGCCAGCACCGGCTTCCCTCTGGCACCCGGGACCCGGGCTTCCCTCACAGCCCTGGCTTCGTCAGGAAGGTCTTCCAGTAGGACATACAGAAGGACATCTGGTCTAATTAGCATATTATGCCTTTATTATTATAGATAATTTTCATCTGTTTCTTCCTAAAAATAGTCCTATCTGGTGATGATGGGCAGTTTATGGCTGAGTGCTTTGATTATCAATTATTGTTAAAATTAAAGCAAATGGCCTCAAAGTGTTCATCCCAGACAAGCCCCAGGCCTGGGGCAGACTTTCCCACTGACAGTTCCGCCTTCCCTGCTCACAGATTCCCTCAGCACGTTGGTGTGCCTCCAGCAGGAGGGCCTGCGGTCGGTTTCTGAGGCCTGGGTTTCTCTGCTTTGCCCAGGCCGGGCTGGAGGAGATCCAGGCCTGATTCTCCTCGTGAGGGAGGATCCCTTTGCCCTTTCTCTTCGGTCAGAACAGTGGGCCTCCCCACGGAAGCATGCTGTCCAGGCTATAACTTGTCATTACCTTCCAATCTGGGGGGAGTGAAAAGCACCTGAGAAAGCGGTCCTGTTGGATGTCAGCAGATGTTTCACATTCCAGGCCACAGCAACAAAGGAGCTCCTTCCTCCCTCTCCTTCAACACAGCCGTCTCAAGGCCAAGATAAGCCCATTATCTCCTAAACAGCTCCTTCCATTCAGAGGCCTGATGTCAGGGCACAGATCACCTGTCAACTCAGAAACCCTCTGCAGGCTTGCTGGGGGGAGAGGGAGGGGTGTCAGGGAGGGGGACTTAAATGGATGCATTTGGGCCTGCAGAAGTTTGTCTCAATCCCAAAGAGGTTTGCTGGGCACCTGCTGAGTGTCAGGCTCTCAGATGCTCATTCCTCCTTCCTTTTGTCCTGGGGATAAACTTTGTTTTTGTTTTTCTTTTTTTATTGAATTTATTGAGGTGGCATTGGTTAATAAAGTAATATAGGTTTCAGGTGTATAATTCTATAATATATCATCTGTATATCGTATGGCGTGTTCACCACCCCAAGTCAAGTCTCCTTCCATCACTATTAATCCCCTATACATTCTTCTGCCTTCTTCCACCCCCTTTCCCTCTAGTAATCACCATACTGTTGTCTCTGTCTATGAGTTGTTGTTTCTTTTGCTTAACCCCTTCACCTTTTTCATCCAGCCCCCCACGCCCCTCTGATAGCTATCAGTCTGTTCTCTGTATCTATGAGTCTGGTTTACTTTGTTAATTAATTTTGTTCACTATATTCCACAAGTAAGTGAAATCATATGGTACTTGTCTTTCTCTGACTGGCTTATTTCACTTAGTATAATACTCTCCAGGTCCATCCATGCAGTCACAAAACATAAAGTTTCCTTCTTTACGGCTGAGTAGTATTCACTCATCTACTGATGGGCATTTGGGCTGCTTCCAGATCTTGGCTACTGTAAATAACACTGCAATGAACATAGGAGTGTATATATTTTTTCAAATTAGTGTTTCGGGTTTCTTCAGATATATTCCCAGAAGTGGAATCACTGGGTCATAAGGCAGTTCCATTTTTAATTTTTTGAGGGAACTCCATACTGCTTTTCGTAGTGGCTGCACCAATCTTCATTCCCACCAACAGTGCGTGAGGGTTTCCTTTTCTCCACATCTTCTCCGACACTTGTTGTTTGCTGATTTATTGATGATAGCCATTCAGACAGGCGTGAGGTGATATCTCATTGTGGTTTTCATTTGCATTTTTCTGATGATTAGTGATGTTGAGCATCTTTTCATATGTCTATTAACCTTCTGTATGTCCTCTTTGGAGAAGTATGTATTCAAGTTCTTTGCCCATTTCTTTTTTCTTTGCCCATTTCTTAATTGGATTGTTTGTTTTTTTGGTGTTGAATTTTATAAGTTCTTTATAAATTTTGGATGTTAACTGTATATCAGATTTATCATTGGCAAATATATGCTCCTATTCAGTGGGTTGTCTTTTCATTTTGTTGATGGTTTCCTTTGCTGTGCAAAAACTGTTTAGGTTGATGTAGTCCCATTTCTTCTTTGATTTCTATGGTTTGAGTCTAACATTTACATCTTTAATCCATTTTGAGTTTATTCTTGTGTATGGTGTAAGAAGGTGGTCTGGTTATTTGGAGGGGGGGGGGGCGGTGCACATATCTGTTCAATTTTTCCAACATCATTTATTGAATAGACTACCTTTATCCCATTACATGTTCTTGCTTCCTTTGTCAAATATTAATTGACTATAAAGGCATAGGTTTATTTCTGTTCCATTTTTCTATATGTCTGTTTTTATGCCATTGCTATGCTGTTTTGATTTCTCTGTCCATGTAGTATAGTTTGATATCAGGTATCATGATTCCTCCAACTTTGTTCTTCTTTCTCAAGATTGCTGTGGCTATTCTGGGTCTTTTGTGATTCCATATAAATTTTTGGAATATTTGTCTAGATCTGTGAAGTATACCATTGATATCTTGATAGGAAATGTGTTGAATCTATAGATTGGTTTGGATTATATGGACATTTTAATGATGTTAATTCTTCATATCCATGAACATGGTATAGGCTTCCACTTACTTATATCTCTTAACTTTCTTTCTTCAGTGTCTTATAATTTTTTGAGTATAGGTCTTTTACATCCTTGGTTAAATATATTCCTAGGTATTTTGTCTGTTTTGAAACAATTGTGAATGGGATTGTTTTCCTAGTTTCCTTTTCTGATAGTTCATTATCCTATATAATAAAGAGGTGATATGCAAATTGACCATCACACCCTCACACAAGATGGCTGCCCGTGTGGTCAAAGATGGCTGCCACAAGATGCCTGGCAGGGGAGGGCAGTTGAGGGCAACCAAGCCTACATGGGAGAGAGGGCAGTTGGGGGGGCCAGGCTGACAGGGGAGGGCAGTTGGGGGCAATTGGGCTGGAAGGGGAGCAGTTAGACGTCGATCAGGCTGGCAGAGGAGTGGTTAGGGGGTGATCAGGCTGGCAGGCAGAAGCGGTTAGGGGCAATCAGGCAGGCAGGCAGGTGAGCGGTTGGGAGCCAGCAGTCCCGGATTTTGAGAGGGATGACCTGTGGGATCGGGCCTAAACCGGCAGTCAGACATCCCCCGAGGGGTCCCAGATTGGAGAGGGTGCAGGCTGGGCTGAGGGACCACCCCCCCTCCCCCGAGTGCATGCATTTCGTGCACCAGGCCTCTAGTTGGTGTATAAACATGCAACTGGTTTCTGGATATTTAATTTGTATCCTACTACCTTATTGAATTCATTTGTCAGTTCTAGTCATTTTTTGGTGGAATCTTTAGGGCTCTCTATATACTGTATCATGTCATCTGCAAAAATGAAAGCTTTACTTCTTCCTTTCCAATTTCAATTCCTTTTTTTCTTCTTCTTCTTGTCTGATTGCTGTGGTTAGGACTTCTACTATGATGTTGAATAAGCGTGGTGAAAGCAGACATTCCTGTCTTGTTACCAATCTTAAGAGAAGCACTTGTAGTGTTTGCCCATTGAGTATGATGTTGGCTGTGGGTTTGTCATATATTGCTTTTATTATGTTGAAGTATGTTCCATCTCTTCCCATTTTTTGAGGGTTTTCATCAAAAATGGGTGCTGGATTTTATCAAATGCTTGGTCTGCATCTATTGATATGATAATGTGCTTTTTATCTTTCATTTTATGTGGTGTATCACTTTTATTGATATACGGGTATTGTACCAACCTTGCATCCCCAGAATAAATCCCACTTGATCATGGTATAGGATCTTTTTAATGTATTGCTGGATCTGGTTTGCAAATATTTTGTTGAGGATTTTAGCATATATGTTCATCAGGTTGGCCTATAATTTTCTTTCTTGTAGTGTCTTTATTTGGTTTTGGAAATAGGATAATTCTAGTCTTGTAAAATGAGCTTGGGAGACTTCCTTCTTCTTAATTTTTTATAATAGTTTGAGAAGGATACGTTTTAGTTCTTTGAATGTTTGGTAAAATTCACCTGTGAAGCCATCTGGTCCAGGACTTTTGTTTTGGGGGAGTTTTTTTATTTTTTATTACTGCTTCAATTTCACTAGTTGCAATCTATCTATTCAGATTCTCTGAATCTTCCTGATTCAGTTTTGGAAAATTGGATATTTCTAGGAATTTATTCATTTCTTCCAGATTGTTCAATTTGTTGGCATACAGTTGTTTGTAATATTTTCTTGCAATCTTTTGTATTTCTTTGGTGTCAGTTGTTACTTCTCCTCATTCATTTCTGGTTTTATTTGGGTTCTCTCTCTTCTTGATGGGTCTGGTTAACCATTAAAGGTTTGTCAATCTTGTTTATCTTTTCAAAGAAACAGTTCTTGGTTTTATTGGTCTTTTGTATTGTTTTTGCTAGATTTTATTTCTGCTCTGATTGTTATTATTTCCTTCCTTCACTGCACATTTTTTGGCGAGGGCAGGGAACCGTAATGCCTTCTACCGGTAAGCAAGTAGAAACTGGGTCCAGCGATCAGAGGAATTTAGTCATGGAGTAGTGGGTCACCCACAGCTGCCTCAGATCCACCCGAGGTCAGCCCTGAGGCCCCACATGCTGCATGGATGCCTTTCCAGGCTGCTGCACTCGCTGTAACAAGAGTTATACTCTGGGGGCAGAAAGGATGGGGAGGGTGAGGTCGAGTCTAGCCCAAGGACTAGAGAGATGAAGGGACATATCTTGGCAGGAAGGGGCTCTGAGGGATTTTATTCTGGGATGAGTGTTGTGTAGGAATCTCCTAGAAAACCCCACCCCAGTAGAAGTTGGTGTTGGCCTCTCAACCCTGGGGACTGTGTGAGTTGTTGTTTTTTAAGGAGGGTTTAGGCATTTTAGGCAAATTCTAGACAAAGTTAACCAGCTCTTCACGTCAAAGGTACATGTGTGTACCTTTAACTTTAAATCTTTAACCAATATGTCAAGTGGAGACCCACACCACCTCCTTGACCCTTTTCTCCTATGGGGGCCCATCTGGGCTTTGGATTGAGTGTTGTGGGAGGCGTCAGGTGAACCAGCTGCTTCGCCTGGGCTCAGGTGTTGGCCAGGCCGGTATGTCGCCTACCTCCAGTCTCTGACCCTCCTGCCATCAGAGCCCCTTCCTATCAGGACGAAGTCAGGAAAGCAGACCTGTTCCTTCATCTCCCTAGTCCTGGGGCTGGACTTGACCTCACAGTCTCGTCCCTTCTGCCCCCAGAGTATAACCCTCTTTACAGCGAGTGCAGCAGCCTGGAAAGGCATCCATGCAGCATGTGGGACCTCAGGGCTGACCTCGGGAGGATCTGAGGCAGCTGTGGGTGACCCACTATTCCATGACCAAATTCCTGTGATCACTGGACCCAGATCCTACTTGCTTACCGGGAGAAGGGGTTTACAGCTCCCTGCCAAAAACAACTGCAGTGCCTCACAAATACTGGGAGACATGGATCGGTCTACACTCGCGAGTGTTTTGTGTTGGTTGTGACCATGCAAAAGAAGCCCACTTTGAGGTGTGCCATGGGGAGGTCACAAGAAAGACACAATGAGAGACTTGGGTTCCAGTTTTTAGACAAGGTTATGCAGATTCCCCGAGGATCGGGGTGCACAGACCAGGTGGGCAGCTGAGAACATAAAGCACAGCGACAGGGGCCCACACCGGGTCCCGCAAGGAACGCAGAGACCACTGCCTTCCTGTACTGGTGGCAGGGGAGCAGGTCTACCAGGACTCATTGTGGTGACAAGAGCAAGCCCTGCGGTGGGAACGCTGTCCCCAAATTTGGAGTCAGGCTGGGAACATCAGTCATTTTAAGAACGAAGAGATCAACTGTACGTGACACCTGGTGCTTTCAGCTTGGGCCTGTTCCCAGGGGCCAGGCAGTGGAATGCGTGGTGTCTGCAGATCTGGACGGGGTGGGGGCAGAGAGGAAAAGCTGAAGAACCATTGAATCCTAGGTCCCCGGGGGTCAGATGATCCTCTACTCACCTGCCACATTACCTAAGCTGGGCTATTCACTTCGTACATGAAAAAGGTGATAATACCTGATTCACGTGCTGTCGATGGGTGTGTGGCCCTTGGAAACCACACAGTAACATGGTGTGAATGACAGTGGGTGCTGAGTGTCAGAGAGGGTGTCAGTGTAGCCGGTCTGGGCCGCGCACCTGGGTGGCACGCCCCTGGTGTCACCTGCCCTGCTGCTGCCTGGTGTGCCACCTGCCTGGGCCTGGGGGTTGTGACAGGCAATTGGCCTGGGTGACCACATCTCCAGGGCTGTTGGGGAAATGTACCCAGCTGCCCTTAACTAAAAACAAAACTGAGAAGCCGATTTTGCTGTCGGTTGTCAATGCAGCTAAAATCCACGCACCAGGGGCACTGACGAGTTTCCGGAGGGCAGTCTGGGTGCCTTGCCCATCTGACTGAACGAGACAGCCTCCACCCTCAGCTTGGGCTTCAGCCATGAACCCCGTGCTGTTCGGGGCCTGGATAAGAACTGGAGGAGAGAGAAATAGGAAAATAGCAGAGAGTCACCGGGAGATGTTTAATGTCTGTAGAGTCATGAGGGAAAGACAGTCAGTAGATTCTGTGAGGAGCAAAGGCGAAAGCAGCTTTACATGAGGGAAGAGAAAGGGCCTTTCAGGAGCAGACGGTCACGTGGCGCTTTCTGTCTGAGCTGGACGGGACATGCTGCCGGAGGCCAGTGTGGACACAGCCTGGGCTGGGCTGAGTCAGGACACACCTGCTCTCGATGAGAGTCTCTGGGAAACCTCAACAGGTGAGCAGCGGTGGATGCAGGGCCTGCTGCTCCCAGGACCTGCCTGTGTTCCTCCACCGGCTGCGCCTGGCCAGCTCCGGGTTCCTCCACCTCCAGAAACGGCCCAGCCATCGTGTTGTCTGTAGGCATGAGCCTTCCTCGGGCCAGTGGAGTCCGGCCTCTCCACGGTGTCCTGATTGAGTGCCGATGGCAGAGAAAGGGCCAGAAGGACTTATCTCTCCCGGCCAGGCCCACCTTGGTGTGGCCAGGAGCCTCGTGGGAGGATTCTTGGAGCTCTGGGTGCAATCATAGCTTCCCCAGGACTCTGATCTCCGCTGCTTGAAGCATGGGAGCGTGTAATCGCCACGCGGACGGGGTAAGTGCCCGGCCGGCCTAGGTCGTGGGAGCTTCAGCCGTGTTCGTGAGAAGCTCCTCCTCGCGTGGAGAGCCCTCGGGAGGCACCCTGCTGGGACAGTCTCTTAGCCGCGGTCCCTAAAACAGGCGGAAATGATGCTGGTGATTGACATGCTATTATCCCAGGCAGAGGGCTTCCCAAGCAAGTGGGTCGGGCACGTCGGCCTGGGCACTGCCACCCCGGGGCACTGTGGGAGCAGCCAGTGCAGCCTGGGCCTGGGGCAGTCCCCATCCTGGGCAGGCAGACTTCTAGGGGAAATGGGGCTCCCACGGAGGCCAAGCCCAGTGGAGAAAATGTTGGCGAAGGTGGATGGGCTCATGGTGTGAGTGGGCAGGGGGCCTGGCCTGAGAGGGTGGAGATGTCCACTGGGGACGTCTGCCTGGAGGGCCCTTGGGTCAGCCAGGGCTCTGTTGTCCTGCTCCCTGGGAGGTCCGAGCTCATGGGGCTCACTCCCTCCTCCCTTGCTCCCTGAGGGGCCAAGACCCCAACACCCTGGCCCTGTGTGTGGGTGGCTACTCCCTCCTGGAACCAGCCAGGGATCTGGCCAGCCTGTTCTGTGACCCTAGTTCTGCCCAGAGGTGGGGTTCTATGTGGCCGGCCTGGGCCAGCGGAGAGGACACTAGTGCCTAGGACCTGCCTCAGAGTGCTCCTGCCAGAGGCCAGTGTGCCCCAGGGTCCAACAAGAGGCTGTGCTCCTGCCCACCATGACTGTCCCCCCCCCACCCCGCCCAGCTGGCTGGGAGCAGCTCAGGACAGTTTCCTCCTTCCTTTCATCCCAGACCTGCCTGACCAGTGCTCTCCAAACCCCTGCAGTAAGGAGGGGACCCAAGTGTGCCAAGACCTCATGGGCAACTTCTTCTGCCAGTGCAAAGCCGGCTGGGCGGGACGGCTCTGCGACAAAGGTAAGGCCACCACAGCCACCAGACAAGGGATGAGGTGTGGGCATTGGGACCTCCCTGCAGGGCCCCTCCCTCTTTTCCTCTCCCTGCCCCAACCACCCTGCCCCACGTGGGGACACGGCCATGCTGGTCCTGGCTGAGACAGGAGTGGGAGGCATGGAAGTGCCTGCAGGCTGTCCACACTGGCCAGCCTCCACTCAGCTCCCGGGCGAAGAGGGAGAGATGGGTGGGCAGGGCATCCCCGGCCTCTCACCAGAGTCATCCCAGAGTGAGAATGTTTACACAGTGCTGGAGGCCCTGCTTTGCCTCTTGGGACAGGGGTGCTGTCCAGCTGGAGAGGCCATCGGTCAGCTCCTGAGAGAGCTGGGGAGGAGCAGAGGGATTCCTCTCCGAGAGCAGGGCTGGAGCACGGGACGGGGCCCCCACAGGCAGTAAGACCCCGCGCGGGAGCCCAGCGGCTGCCCACTTAGCCTCAGACCCCAGTGATTAAACGAGATGAGAGTAGTTTCTTCTCCCTCGAGTCTGCAGTTGTACAGTGTCAGCAAAGAAGCACCAACCCCCCCCCCCCCCCACAGGTGGGCCCTTCACTGTGGTGGAGAGCCGGGCCTCCCCTCAGGGCCTCCTGGTGTTTCCTCCTGGGGCCGCTGAGCAGAACTGGAGGCCCTGCCCACAGGTGGTCCGTGAGGGCTCAGCTCAGCCTGTGTGGGGCTTGGCCAGACTGCGTTTGGGCCTTGGCCATATCCACCCTTGGGCACTTTAGCCTTCTGCCCTCGTTCCATGCACACTCGGATGGCCACGGAGCTGGCACTGGACTGTCACCACCCACAGCACAGGAGAGCTCCCTATGCCCTCCTGCCCGTGGCCTGGGGTGGGTGCAGTGGAGAGAGACATGCAGACACTGCCACGTGCTCGAGGCGGATGTGTGTCACCTCCGGGCTCTCCCCAGTCCCTCTGTGTCCTGTGTGTGCCCAGATGTCAATGAATGCAGCCAGAAGAACGGGGGGTGCAACCAAATATGC
This sequence comes from Myotis lucifugus, assembly GCF_000147115.1. Classification (NCBI taxonomy): domain Eukaryota; kingdom Metazoa; phylum Chordata; class Mammalia; order Chiroptera; family Vespertilionidae; genus Myotis; species Myotis lucifugus. Next base: position 556,798 of record NW_005871443.1, on the reverse strand, counting down.
TACAACAAGCCAGGCAGCTTCCACTGCGCCTGCTACAGCGGCTACGAGCTCTCCCGGGACAGCCGGAGCTGCCAAGGTAAGGCCTGGGCCCGACCGCTTTCCCGGCCTCTCTCCTCCTCTCCCCCGCCCTCCTCGCGGCTCCTCCCCTCTTCCACTTTTGCAATTGCCAAGTTGCTGAAGTTGGCAGTCACGTTGGCTCCTCTGCAAGAGGCTTTGGCAGTGGCTGCTTCTTTGGTTCTGGAAGGGAGGGCAGGAGGGAGGAGGGTTTCTGCAGAAGGAGCACATGCCCGGGCATGCCGGCAGCCCGAGGGAGCTGCCCATCACCATCTCGGCAGCACCACAGACGGGATGATTCACTGTGTCTATGGACATCGCTGCCCCGGAGGGAGTGCGGCTGCTGGGCCTCCTTCCAGTGCCACGGAGCCTGCAGGCTTTTCTGCGCAGCTAAGCGCCCAGGACACCACAGGGGCTGTGGGCAGGGAGCCCCAGTGCCAGGGTGTCACTCCCTGCACACACCCCGCTCCCATCCCCAGGGCCTGCTTCCTGCCCAGTTGCCAGCATTCCTCCTAGAAAGGCCCCTGCTGGCTGAGTAAAGCAGGAAGGAGCTCAGCAGCCCACTCCCCCTTCTGCTTCCAGTCTAGTCTGGGGCTCCCGGAGGCCCAGCACCCTGAGCTGACCTGCGAAGGACACTGCAAACTGTGGCCCATCCCCTCTGCTCCTGCGCAGCCCATGGTGTTGCCTGGTCAGAGCCACCACGAGCCACACAGCAGCCGCACCCCACTTTTCCGGGGGAGGCTTCTCCCTCTCTCCCCCCTTCCGATCCCAATGTGCTAGCGTCAGGCTGAGGGCCCAACGCAGGCTTGGCACCACAGGGCGCATCTCTGAATCAGGACCAGGGCAGAGCTCCCGGTTTGGAAAACAGCTTCCACTTTTGTCCACATCAGCGGCCCCCATTCCTGCATCCATACGACAGTTCTCACCTGAGTGCACAGAGTAACCCATTGCCCTTCCCATCTGCCTCCTCGACCTGAGACCAGCGGCCTCCATCAGGGCTGCTGGCCAGGCGCCAAGCCCAGCCCTGGCTCGGCCATGCACCCGAAAGGCATGTCCTTGTCTCCAAGAGCAACCGAGGACACTGCGTTGCTGGGCAGAAGCGTTTTACACAGCGCTCATTGGTCCCCCAATCCTGAGGACCTGTCTGCAGACCAGAGCTCTTGAACTTGGGTTTGCATCTGGTGCACCTGCAGCCACGGGGTTGGGGGGTGGGGTGGGGGGTCTGGGGTTGCCCACGCTCATCGTCAGGTTCCAGGGTGAGGCTCACTACTGGGCTCTTTAGATGCCCCAGGCAGTGACGCTGTGCACTGCAGAGGGAAGCCCTGCTTTAACCTCCTGGAAAGACCCCAAGTGACCACATCTTTAGTTTACTTTCAACCTCCCACCAGGTCTGTGAAGCCTGAGGAGGAGACAGTGGTCTGAGAGAACCCCTGCATCCTGTGGCCTTTTCCCCCCAGAGTGTGGGCAGGACAGCAGGGTGGGGTCTGCACCTGCCCGAGTCAGGGGGCCGAAAGGCACTCTCCGTACCATGACTGATTAGTGATCAGTGTGATGGCAGGAACCCCACCTGGTAGCCAGGTCTCAGCGTGTGCCTGCAGATACTGGCCCTCACACAGCTCCCTTCTCTTGGCCATTTCTTTTGGGACCTTGGGACACCAGACCTAGGCACAGGGCGCTTTGGGGAATGAGGACCATGGAAGATACTTCACTTTTCATCACGTCCTCCTTGGATGCTGGGGGGAGGAGGAGGTGGGAGGTCCCCTGAACCCCTGTTTCAAGCACTTTCCCTGGGAAGCATGAGAAAAACGGGCACTGGGTTGGTGAGTTCAGGGCTCAGGACTCTCCACCATCTCTCCTTGGCTGCAAGAAGGGACTGGGCAGCCTCAGGCCATGTGGCCGGGCAGGTGAGTGGGCCGGCCCCTCTCCTAAGGAGAGAAGCAGATGAGGGCCCCCTGGGAAGAGGGAGGTTGGCACCTGTGGGCCCCTTGGCCACAACGCACACATTGGGCTTGGGCTTGGGCTTTATGTGCTCAGTGCCAACACCGTCCACCTGCCTGCCCACGTTCAGCTTTCCTGGGTCACCACACTGTGATTAATCGTCGGGCAGTGGCATCTTCAATGGGCAAAGTGTCAGGAGGACTGAGGAGGAAGGAGGGGAGGGGGGCTAAGGTCATGGAGGCTGCAAGGATGGGGATCGGGCGTGGCCTGGGCCCCCAGCTCCACCAGCCGCATTGAAGGAGGCTCTGCAGCAACGCAGTTGCTCTGGGAGAAGAAAGGGAGGTGATTGGGGGTCATGACGGACACAGTGGAATTCGGGGTTCCATCTGCTGTTTCTTGTGGGGAAGAGATGGCCCAGTGCTGGGGCTGCTGGGCTGTGGCAAGGACAGACTCATGCCAGGAGAGAAAGTCCCACTCCAGGCCCTTCCCTGGTGCTGCTCTGACGCTGGTCCCAAGGGTGTCCCAGGCCAGCAGCTCTGGAACGTGGGAAAATGCCGCCTCTCGGGTCCTCCCTGCCACCCAAGTCAGAAGGTTGGGGGTGGGCCATCCAGGTGGAGCAGGGCCTCCAGGGGCTCTGGGGCAGCTAGGGCCTGAGGATCCTGTGCAGGGCATCCTGGAGTGGCCAGCAGGATAGTATCTGCTATGGTCAGAGTTTGCCCGACCAGCCATCCTTGGTGCTGGGCGGCTGCTCCAGCACTGGGCCGGGGCAGCCGCAAGTGTACACGGGGTGCTCACCCAGAAGAGCCATCTCCTCCCCGCTCCCGGGGGCTCTGCCCATGTCCCTGGGGCGGCCGGTGCCAGTCTGCACCCACCATGCACTTGCTGAGGGGAAGCCAAGTTTTTAAGCTCCCCGATGTGGGGTTGGCCAGCCTGGCTCCTGAAATGAAATACAGGTTCAGAAGCGTCACCACAGATCCATACAGACACAGGAGAACCGGCTGTTTTACACACTTTCTCTTGGGAAACGCGCGCTGTTGGTGTTGGCTCATTCTTACATCTGTGAGCAAGGTCTTACAGCAAGCATGTCGAACTCGCGGGCCGCAGGCTGTGGGCCGCCTGCCTCATTTATTTGGCCCGTGTTAGCCTTTGAGTTTGACAGGCTTGTCTGACAGTGTTCATGTTTGAAAGCCTGTGTTTGTTGGTAAACTATCCTTGTAAAGAAATTAGGAATAGTTGGGAAGCTTTGTAATACAGGGCTTTATGTAGCCATAGGAGGAATCACATGTTATTTGAAATAATCACATTTTCTAGAACCAACACTTTCTAGATATCCCTTCTGTTGCTGAAGGGAATGGGTTTTTCACAGCAGGGTTTTGGGTTGCCACAGTGGCAGAGTGGGTGGAAATATCAGGACAGAGCCTTGGTGATGTGTCATTACTGGGGTTTGATTTCCAAAAGACAGAGCCCAGTGTGCGGAGCGTGGAGGCTGTCCCTGGTGGTGGAGATGAGTCCAGGGTGCCCAGGGGGACGCAAGGGCTCCAGGGATGCAGGGTGGGACTGCAGCTCAAAAGGCCCCCAGGGGGTGCTGTTTTACCTTCCTGTGCTGCAATTATTTGAATTAAACAACAATTCTGTGCACACCTCTGGCCAAGCAGTGTTCTCTCCAGTGTCTGAAATGGACCTTTTCGGTCGGGACCCTGATCAGAAAGTCCCTCCATCCTCAGTCCCCGCTCCTGGGCCTAGAGCTGAAAAGTCCAATGGATGGAAGGAAGGGGACAGGCAGGAAGGGGGGAGGGGGAAGAAGAAGAGGGCAGGGTCAGGACCAGCAGAACCTGGGACCAGGGTGCTCTCAGGGGCCTGTTGTCAGCCTGCCAGCAGGGCGGCAGTACATTCCTGGCTCACCACGGGCGGCCTAGGCCGGCTGCATCCTCCCAGTCAATCTGGCCACAGCCGTGGTCCTCTGGGTTGTTTTGCAGACATAGATGAATGTGCAGATGCGGATGCCTGCGGGGAGGCACACTGCAAGAACCTGCCCGGCTCCTACTCCTGCCTGTGCGACGAGGGCTACGCATTCAGTTCCCAGGAGAAGGCCTGCCGAGGTACCCATCCCAGCCGCTGCAGGCACCACACACATACATACACATGCATGCACTGCACGTATGTAAACATGTGCACTGTATGTACGCACACCACACATGTGTGCACCACACACATATGCACACACATGGGCTTCTTGATGCAGCTGGGCACCTTCTCCAACATGCCACAGACACAGAGATAAACAACACAAGGCCATGCCTGTGCTCCTGCGGCTCCTGGGGCTTCTCTCCAGCCTCCACTCAACCAGCTGTATTTGGGGTCAGGCCTGTGAGCTCTCACTTCCCTGCTGAGCCCAGACATGTCCTCGGGGAGCTCAGAGAGATGTTCTCTCTCCCCAGCTTCTTGCCTGGTGCCCTGGCAGCTGCCCAAAACTTGAGGGGGATGATAGGGTGGTCCCGGCCCCTGCACCCTCCTCCAGCTCCCAGATCCACTCTCGAGACCCCCACACACTCCAGGGATTACTGTCCATGGCACAAACCTGCCCCAGAACCTTCAAGCCAAGCGTCGTACAGATGAGATTGTTTGCTGACCTGGGAGTGCGCGGTAGGCTTCACTTATCCTAACATCCTCCCTCACTTCGTACAGTAACTGCTCCCCTAGGAAAGAGCAGGTCGGACGCTGGGGCTGTGGGCCTGGTGCTGAGCGGGAGTTGGGAGGCCAGGGTGGGGCCTCTGGGAGTGGGGGCTTGGAGGTGAGTGCCTCCCAAGTCACAGTGAACACGCCATGGATGTGATCAGAGAGCAAGTATGTGCGATTGCACAAAGTGAGGTGAGGACGTTTCCCTTGTGGCCAACAGATGTGGACGAGTGTACGGAGGGGCGCTGTGAGCAGGCCTGCGTCAACTCCCCGGGGACCTACACCTGCCACTGCAACGGACGCGGGGGCCTCAAGCTGTCTCGGGACATGAACACCTGCGAGGTAGCACCCACCTGTAGCCAGGATGCTCGGCCTTGCCCTCAATTGACTGGGCTAT
>NW_005871443.1:540492-550759 GCF_000147115.1 Myotis lucifugus | reverse complement strand
ACGGGAATAACAAAGCATACCTGACTCATGCAACCTGGTCAAGAGGAGCTTCAGGGGAGCTCGAGTCTCCAAATACTGCTCAACTGATGATTTTTTTAAAATCACAATTACCATATCATTATCTATGAGGAATTCCTTAAAAAAAAATGAAACGCATGCCCAGACAAGTAACACAAAACCTAGAAAATGGTCTGACTAATCAACGAAAGCGAACAAACGCTTTCCAGCGACCAGAACGCTAACGTTTTAACCATTGCCCCTAGCGGTTCTCAACCTGTAGGTCGCGAACAATGAAAATACATCCTGCATATCAGATATTTACATTACGATTCATAACAGTAGCAAAATTACAGTTATGAAGTAGCAACGAAAATAATTTTATGGTTGGGGGTCACCACAACATGAGGAACTGTATTAAAGGGTCGCGGTGTTAGGAAGGTTGAGAACCACTGCATCAGGAAACCAATGTTAGTGGATGGCAACTATCCAGAAACACCAGCCTCCAAGCCTCCATATTTTATTGATTTTACAATATTTTGTAGTTGCTTTTTATGATTCCCTATACTTTGTGTAGGTTTGACATATTTCATAATTTTAAAAAAACAAGAGGGAAAGGAACATTGGCAGGGAAGGTGACAGTGGCATAGCAGGGAGAAGTGCTCTAGGGGATCCCGCTGGGAGTGCAGGAGCCCGAGGCTTCCGGGGAGACTGGGTCCAGCCTCACCTGGGAGCCCCACACGGAAGGTGGGCTCTCACAGAATCTTGAGGGGTTTTAGCAGGAATCGAGCCCTGACGCCAAGCACTACCTGTGTGTGTGCCAGGGCCCTCACTGGGCGGGGTGAGTGGCAGGACACAGAGGGCTGGACCTGCGTCCTGGCGGGCCCTTCAGAGCCAGAAGAGGGGCTGAACCAGGGCATGCCCCTGCCTGATGCGCTCCCGTTCCCACAGGACATTCTGCCCTGTGTGCCTTTCAATGTGGCCAAAAGCGTGAAGTCCTTGTACCTGGGCCGCATGTTCAGTGGGACACCAGTGATCAGACTGCGCTTCAAAAGGTTGCAGCCCACGAGGTGAGAAGGTGGCTTACCCAACAGGCCCCTGGGAAACGGCTGGCTGATGGCTCCGCTCCCCATGTCCCCAGGGTGACACCTAGAATGGTCCTGGCTCCCCTGGCTATCAGCTCGGTCTTGGCACAGACTCAGCCACAGTGCGGATTTCATGCTGGGCTCTGGGTCAGCGCCAGCAAGACACGTCCCGTAGGCGCTCTGCCCCGGGTGCCTGTGGGGGCTTGGCAGGGGTTGCCATAGGACGCGGGCCTGCTTTCCTGTTTCTCTTGCTGGGGCCAGTCTGAGCTCTCACCGGCCTGCATCTAACCACTGTGTCTTGGTGCTGTGCTCAGATTGGTGGCCGAGTTCGACTTCAGGACCTTTGACCCCGAAGGCATCCTCTTCTTTGCTGGAGGCCATCAAGGCAGCAACTGGATCGTCCTGGGCCTGCGGGCCGGGCGGCTGGAGCTGCAGCTCCGCTACCATGGCGTCGGCCGCGTCACCAGCAGCGGGCCCATCATCAACCACGGCATGTGGCAGACGGTGAGCGTGGCCCCATGAACCCTCCTGGGCCAGCCTGGGTCTCCTGGGATGAGGCCCCGCAGTTACTCATTCTCTCACACACTCAACAGTTGGTGGGTACTGCACCTGGCAGGACAGGCCCTCTGGCCCCCCAAAACTTGAAGTCTGATGGGGCATTGTCTCATCATGTGATCGGAGCATGGCTCCCACCTCGAGAGCCATGACTGTCAGCAGGGCAATCCCACCAGGGGCATGTGTCTGTATCTGGAGACACAGTTTGTGGGTAGGGGGGCCTGGCACTGGGTCAAGGCCAGGGAGGTTGCTAGATACCCTGCAGCACACAGAATGCCCCACTGCAGCGAACCCTCCGGTTCAGATTGTTAATAGTGTTACAGCTGAGAAACCCTGGTCAGGGTCCAGGCACCTGCTCTGTCTCCACGTGGCCTGTTCAGGCTCCAGGAGCTCACCTTTCAGCATAAGGCAGGCTCAGATGGACACACTGACACCGTCCCGGGCTCTGGCTTCTGGTGTCTGCCCTGTTCCTGCTGAAATCACCCTTGGGTGCCTCTTTATGGAGAAAGTCCTGCTGAGACCTGACCTGGAGGCAGCTGTCCCGCCAGATGTTGGCTTTGGAGCACTCTGCCTTGTCCTGCCTCCCACGCCCGGAGCAAAGCAGCCTGGGGTGCCACAGGCTCCCTCCAACAGTTCAGAGGCTCCATAGTTGGAAGTGGGCCTTGAAAAGTAAACACTTGAACGAGAAATGAGGAAAACGTTCTCTTTTCCTTTACAAGTGGAGATAAAATGGAAAAGTCGCCCAGCCTCTGTGAATGAAAACACTTAGATGTTTGCTAATATTTCCATCCTGTCAAGTACTACTTAGTTCCTTCTCTCCCAACCTCTTAAAGTGCAAGTATCTCCAAAGCGGCAATGCTGCAGATAAAACAATAGATCTGGAAGGAAGCTGCCTTCCACACGGGTTGAAGCAGGTGTTCCCTCCATGGCTGTGGGCATGAGGGGTCCTGGGTGGCTGGGGACGGTGCCCAGGTGAGGAATTGGGGCCAGCATGGCCAGTCGGTCGACAAAGGTACCATCACCCTAAGAAGGAGCTGGTCCATGAGGAGCAGGGTCAGCTCAGGGACGATTTCTTTCCAATCTGCCCACAGTTTCCAACCAGTCCCTGCCCCCACGGCACCCCACACACAGATACCACGCTCTTTTGACCAAACTCAGACCCAAGTACCTAAATGTTTCTCCACATTAGCCAAAGAGGAAACTTAGATTTCTGGGAGATACACAGTATATAGAGGGATAGGTTTTAAAATATTTTCTACACAGAAAGTAGGAAAGAATGAAAAGTCTTAGAATGAACTCATGTGTTCATTTAGCATCTAGTGGATGCCATGTTCTAAGATAAGTGTTGGAGATTTAGAAATAAAATGTGTTTTCCTGCCTTCAATGGTGCACAGCTAAGAATAAGAAGGACCAAAATGGGGGTGCAGTGATGTCAGGGCTGGCCTTAGTGGGGTGGTAACATCAGGGCTGACCCAGTGGGGTGGTGACACTAGGGCTGGCCCAGTGATATCAGGGCTGGCCCAGTGGGGTGATGACATCAGAGCTGACCCAGTGGGGTGGTGACATCAGGGCTGACCCAGTGGGGTGATGACATCAGAGCTGACCCAGTGGGGTGGTGACATCAGGGCTGGCCCAGTGGGGTGATGACATCAGGGCTGGCCCAGTGACATCAAGGCTGACCCAGTGGGGGTGATGACATCAGAGCTGACCCAGTGGGGTGGTGATATCAGGGCTGGCCCAGTGGGTGTGATGACATCAGAGCTGACCCAGTGGGGTGGTGACATCAGGGCTGGCCCAGTGGGGTGTCATGTCAGCCACAGTTCCCACTCCCTGGCTGAGGTTTAGGGAAGTGCTCGGAGACACTGGATAAGAAAAATGGCTCCAAATGGGCTCCCTTGCAGGGAGAGGATGGGTGGGGAGTGGGGGATGGGTAGCAGTGCTGGGAGGGAGCCCATCGGACCTGAGCTACACCACCGACCACATGGAGGCTGTGTGGGCACACGGAGGCCAGGAGGAGGTGTGGGTAACAGGCATGTCATCCTGAGGTGGGGTGTCTTGTGGTCCTGGGTGGTGATGAGCGTGGTCCCCCGAGGTCGGTGCTCCTCAGATGGCACACTCCCACTCTCATAGCTGGTTTCCCCAGGTCTCCATTGAGGAGCTGGAGCAGAGTCTGGTCATCAAGGTGAACAAGGATGCCGTGATGAAGATCGTGGTGGCCGGGGATCTGTTTCAGCAGGTCAGGGGCCTGTACCACCTCAACCTCACCGTGGGAGGCATTCCCTTCAAGGAGAAAGACCTCGTCCAGCCTGTAAGTATGGCACTCGCCCTTGGGGTCGGGGCCGGGGGTCGGGCTGAAGACAAGGGTTACTGTGAGCCGCCCTGTGCTTAGGGTTAACTAGGTTGGGCAAAGGACCGGAGAAAGGTCAAGTTTTCCCAGAAGTGAACAAGCAGCAAGTGCAACGGATAGCATCTGTCTCAACCATCACTTCCTATGAGACTCATGTGAGCTTTCATCTGAGTTGATAACAAAAATGTCAATTTTGCAGTGGAGATAAAAACACAATGAAATTATTCTTTAACGAAAAGAGCAATCCGCTTTTTCGGACAATTCCCAAGAACATTTGGGTTGTTGACCTTGCCAGAATCTTCATAGGGGAAAAGGCCTAACGGGACAGTCAGTACTGGTCAGGTTTAGAGTCCTGCCCTTTCCACCGCTCCCCGCACCACGTGCCTTCGCCCCTCATCTGTGCTTCTCCCTCTCCCAGCATGCTGATGTCCGGGGCCAGAGTCTTTGGCACTGTGACGATGGTTTCCACACCAGATATGAGTCATGAGTTGGTGTTCTGCATAGTGGGTGGTATTAGCACTATCTTCCCTCCAGGGGGGAGGGGAGGGACGTCCTGTCCTACCCACGGCCTCCAGGACCAGCCCCATTCCAGGGCTTCCCTCCCACAGTTACCAGTTACATCCCTTATGCCTCCTCATTCTACAGACCAAAGCTGAGGTGCCCTGATTTGCCCAAAACCATCTACAAAGTGGGTGGCCGGGCTGGAACCAGTATTCCCAGCCCCGGGACTTACATCCGTGGGTGCTTGTCGGGTGCCGGGTAAGAAGACCGGGCACAGCTGTGGTATAAGTGCTGCCTCACCCCACATCCTTTCAGCTAGTGGCCAGTGCTCCCTACTGTGTTTGATAAGTGGGGACGCCGATGCAGACAGAGCAGGTGGGGTTCACGACACGATCCGCGTTCTCAGGCGGCAGGGAAGGAGGGCCCACCGTGTGTGCCACGCTCAGAGGGGTTCTGCAGTGAGTCATTTGTCGAGGACAGCGCCCCTCTGTGAAGTAAACGGCCTCCACAAGTAGGGTTTGGCCATCTTGCAGCCGATTTCCACGGGCCTGAGCCAGAGGGTGCCCCGCTCATCTGACGAGGGTGGCACCCGACATGTGTTCTCTCCTCGTGGTGTCTGGGAGACGGTGGCTGTGAGGAAGCCACTGGGATTTCTCTGTCTTTCCAGATAAACCCCCGCCTGGATGGCTGCATGAGGAGCTGGAACTTGATGAACGGCGAAGACACCACCATCCAAGAAACAGTGAAAATGAACACGAAGATGCAGTGCTTCTCTGTGACCGAGAAAGGCTCCTTCTACCCGGGCAGTGGGTTTGCTTTCTACAGCCTCGACTATGGTAAGTCTGGGCTCCTAGGTGGGGAAGCTGATAGACACCAGGCAATGGAAAACCAAGGGACAGCCTCCTACCTGGGATGGCAGTGTCGGGGGCCAGCCGAGCCCACCATGGGCTGTGGGGCCGGAGGCAGCGGGCGGGCTGGGGCGCAGACCCCACCTCTCGGGCCTGTTTTGAGTTAGCCCGTGAGGAAGAAATGGCAGGCAGAGAGAAGAGCCCCCCCCCCCGCTGGTGCCGTGGTGGCTGAGCTGGGGAGGCTGGGGAGGACGAGAGGGCTCTAAGAGGGCCTTTGCAGAGAGCTCTGAGACGACACAAGCTTGGGTTTGTCCAAGTGGATGGAGAAGCTCCCAGAAGTGTACTTGGCATTGCCATCTCCAGTGACTCACGAGGCACTGAAAGGGGGCGGTATCTGAACATCACAGTGTGGCTGACTTGGGGACTCCAGGGACCCCAAGTGTCAAAGAAAGAGGAGAATGGGGGGAGGATGACTAGAAGCCGGTGGCCCCGGCCCAGACACTGCCCAGAAGGCTGTCACCCCCAAAAGAATTGAGGCTCCCAAGCCAGTGCTGAAAGCAGCCAAGGAGCTTTCCTTTTACACCTGGAGACAGAAAGCACCATGAAAGGGAGGTGACGCTCTGTGCAATACTGCACAATGGGACGAAGGCGGGAGACGGGGCAGACAGAGGCAGGCAGGAGTGGCGGGTGGGGCCCTGATGCCATTGGCACACACTGAGCTGTGTGGGGATGGTGGGGATGGTGAGGGGTGGGGCTGAGGTCAGCTGGGATTCCCTCCATCAGTAACTCAGTCACGAGCGTCCAGGAAGTGAGGGTAACTGCAGAGGGTGGGCCCAGAGGCCCTCCTGGCTTCTGTAAAGCAGGGCCCAATTTCTTAAAACAAAACGCAACACAGCTACCTCTTTCCCTTTATTATCAAGTGAGCGACAATTTACAGTAAAAACAAATGATCCTAACATGCTGACAAGTGAGCGTTCCCATAAACATAAACTTTACAGGAAATGAATTCACATCCCAAGTCATGTTATCGATTACCCGATGAAAGAAACACTGTTCTGAGGATGTGGCGTGAGTGATTTGGATGGTGGTGGATGGCTAAGCAACTCCGTGGTTTGGTTCCGGACTCACAAGGTTTTCCCTAATCTTCTCCTTAGATAGGTTTAAAATCAACCTTTGTTTCTCGAGCATACCCCAGTTGGAGCCCTGTGCCTGGGCTCAGAGGCCTGAGTGGCTCTGAGCTTGGAAATGCTAGGAGAGCCATGCATCCTGGCCCAGGAAAATACACACTCACAGAATTGTGCAAGCTCTTTTGGCGGGTTCACTGCCCCCTGGAGCCTGCAGGGCACCCCGTCCAGAGCCTTGTTTGTGTGATGGCTCTTACGGGTGCTTCCTGCGTCTCTCTGGCTCCTGGCCCGCACCCTGATCCAGGCAGGCTCTGTGGGAATTCCTCATGCTCCCTTTTCCACAGCCCACTGCTGCCCAGGGCCCCAGCATCACTGCAACGCCATCTCTCCTGGGGCCATTTCTGAGGCTTTGCTCTGCCTCTCATTCCCACCTTGCAAGAGTCCCACTGGGGTGCCCCAGCCCCTGCCTGTTCCTAAACCCTGGGCCTTTTATAGTTAAACTTCCACACTCGGTCTTTCACCTGCTCCTCAGCCCAGGGCCAGCAGCATGCTCCCTCCTTCAGACCTCATCTCCACACATCACCTCCAGCACGCAGCGGGGCCTCTGAGTTCAAGGCGGGCCCGTCCAGCTTGGAGGAGGTGAGAATGCTCCTCCCTCCTTAGCAAGACAGGCCATCCTCTCAGGACCCTGTATCACCAGCAGCCTTGTATCTTCGCTTTAATGATCAGAGCATCACTGTGTCATTAAAGGTATTTTGGAAAAAAGAACCATTCACTCCTAATTGCACCTCCTAATATAATACATACATGATTCCTTTAGTCTTCATCTTTATACATACAAAGCGAGGTACAATGTTTAACATCAAATCCTATAATATAAAACGCTTAATTCTTTTTTCACTTAAATTATAAACATGTTTCATGGTGTAACAGAGACGTCACAGGCATAACCTCCAGTGGCTGCAAACGCTCCCATGACAGTACATGGGCCGGTCTGCTTACCCTCTTTGCTGTGTGGTTTGATCTGTAAGTTCTGTGACAGCAAAGTGCCAACGGTATTCAGAATCTATGCATTTTTAATGAGTCTTGAGCTGTACCATTAGTGTCCACTTTATAACAGAAGGACTCATTGGGAAATCCGGCTCCGTACTCTTTCTTTCACTCGGCAGTAGTTCAGAGTCTGTGTGGACTCGCTAGGTCTCGAGGTCCGAGAAGCCGGTGCCTGAGGACAGTTCCTGAGGAGGGCTGAGGCACTGGTGCCCTCACCAGCTCCAACAACCAGCCGTGGGCCCAAACCCCATCACAGGGGAAACTCACACACCAGAGATCACTCTTCTTGCTTCCTTCACAACTAAAGGGAAAACTTGGCAACAGAGGAAAATTGTGTGTGTGTGTGTGTGTGTGTGTGTGTGTGCGCGCGCGTGTGTATAAAATCTATAATTATTTTTAAATTCTGTGTGTATTTGATTCAATGGACAGTTACTGAGAATGGACCATAGTGGACCCCACTTAGGGACGGGACCCACAGATAATTCGAGGAGCTCACAGTCCAGTGGGGAGGAGACAGAAAGAGCGTCACGATTCACCCTCGGTTCACCTGAGCTCGAGCGTGTGCAGCACTGCTTCAGTGTCATTCCGCCTGAACACGCTCCTCCATCAGGATTTTCAAGTTCCTGTGAGATAGAAGCACTGAAAAACCATGAGGGCAGAGGTTTTCTCTTGCTTCTTCATGAGCAGGTGATTCAAACATAAGAAGGAAACATGGGGTGGTATTTGCCCTCCAAGAACCACAATCCAGCCCTTCCCACCAAAATGTGGTTTTTGGAACTGTTTATGTAAGATATAGACATATTATATACATACTAGAGGCCCGATGCACAAAATTCATGCAAGGGGCTCGGCCCTCGCAGCCCCGGCTTCGTCCGGAAGGTCGTCCAGAAGGACATCTGGAAGGTCATTTGACTGTCCGGTCTAATTAGCATATTACGCTTTTATTAGTATAGATTTCCTTTAGATGCATCATATGTGGTATATCATATCACTTCTATATGACATCTGATGCATCTAAATAAAAATCACTCCACTAAGGCATGGGAATAGTAAAAAAGCTGCAGCTCAGAATACACAGTTGCACATGGTCTGTTGGGATGATGCCCGTAGCAGCTCATATTTGCATTGCAGTTTGAACTCTCCAAAGTGCAGCCAACCTTGTAGAACCGCCTGAAAGCCACAGCTGAGATGCAGTGGGACTGGGGCTGTGGCCTCCAACACGTTCTGGGGAAGAGGCGAGTCCTGCAGGAGAGACCGTGAGGGAGCCCAGGGCCCACACAGCACGCCTGCCTGTGCAGTCTGTGGTCACTCTCAGGGTGTGGGGGAGACCAGGGCACTGGCATGGCCAGGAAGGAAGCAGCTGTCCTCGGTGGCCCCGGTGCCTTTTGACTGAATCAAGTGCCCGAGTTGTCCTGTCACTTCGCAGCTGAGGGCTGTTGGCTCAGACAGTGACGGCTTCTTAAGAGTCCAGCACTGAGCTCTTGGTCGGCTCCCCACCTGCTCCTGCAGCGCCAGGCAGGGCTGGGGCTACTGCGGGTGCTCTCTGCTCACTCCCATCTCTCCCGCGTCTGTATGGCCTCTTGATGCGCCGCCTTCATTGCAGCACGAACATCGCCGGACGTTGGGACGGAAACAACCTGGGAAATAGAGGTCATGGCTCGGATCCGCCCCGCCACCGACACGGGGGTGCTGTTCGCGCTGGTGGGTGACAACCACACTGTCACCCTCTCCGTGGCCCTGGTCGACTACCACTCCACCAAGAAGCTCAAAAAGCAGGTACCACTCCCCATCGGCCCCCAGGGTGGAGGGGCTGCCCCAGCGTCCAGCAAGCAACCCTTGGGGCTGTCCACCCTCAGGGCCCCAGCGCCCTTCCTGGGGTCAGGTCACCCATCCCCTGGCCCTGGAAGTTCTGTCCCACCCTCACACGTCTCTCACCAAGTCTAACCAGCCACACTTGGCTTGGGGACACTTGACATAGATCCCCTGACATGATGTCCATCTAAACTGTGTGGCCTGGGGAGGCCAGGGGCCTTCGAGGCAGTTGTGTGATGGGGCGACCTTCCTGCCTATACAGCTGCCAGCTCTGCGGTTTAGAACTATTTGAATTAGTTGCTCATATTTAAATCGGGTGATTTCACTAACAAATTCAGATTTCCAGTTTCTCTTGAAAAGTCAGATGCACAAACCCTCTAAGAACATTATTCTCTGGAAGCCACCAACACAGAACAGCAAGGGCGGGCGGCAAACATAAACATCCCAGCAGGCAGCCGGGCCCTGCGGCCTGGGGGGCTCATGCTGCAGAACACGCCTCTGACAACACGGGCCAGAAACACACTCTATACCATGGGTCAGGAACACACTCCATGGGTCAGGAACACACTCCATACCGTGGGTCAGGAACACACTCCATACCGTGGGTCAGGAACACACTCCATGGGTCAGGAACACACTCCATGGGTCAGGAACACACTCCATACCGTGGGTCAGGAACACACTCTATACCGTGGGTCAGGAACACACTATACCGTGGGTCAGGAACACACTCCATGGGTCAGGAACACACTCCATACCGTGGGTCGGGGACACACTCTAAACCATGGGTTTGGAACACACTCCATGGGTCAGGAACAGACACCATACCGTTGCTTAGGAAAAGACCAAATACCAAGGGTTAGGAAAAGACTCGATGCGTTTGGAACAGACTCCATAACATGCGTCAGGAACACACTGCATACCGTGCGTAAAGAAAACACTACATGG
>NW_005871443.1:527592-539534 GCF_000147115.1 Myotis lucifugus | reverse complement strand
TGGGTCAGGAAAGCACTAGTATACCATGGGTCAGGAACACACTCCATACCGTGGGTCAGGAACACACTCCATAGCATGGGTCAAGGAACACACTCTATACCGTGGGTCAGGAACACACTCTATAGCGTGGGTCAGGAACACACTCCATGGGTCAGGAACACACTCCATACCATGGGTCAGGAACACACTCTATACCGTGGGTCAGGAACTCACTCTATACCGTGGGTCAGGAACACACTCCATGGGTCAGGAACACACTCCATACCGTGGGTCAGGAACACACTCCATGGGTCAGGAACACACTCCATACCGTGGGTCAGGAACACACTCCATACCTTGAGTCAGGAACACACTCCATACCTTGGGTCACGAAACACACTCTCTACCTTGAGTCAAGAACAAACACCATACTGTGGGTCAGGAACACACTCTATACCATGGGTCAGGAACACACTATAACAGAGCTCTGAGTACAGCTGCCCCTCCACACAGCCTGCCCTGTCCACTTCAACGCAGACCCCACCACTCCCTACTGTCCCCCGATGCTAAGCCAACTATCTCTGGTCTTGGGGCTGACTGTTTTCTTAGAGAATAGCTGAGAGGCCTGGAAGTAGGTTTTATTCCCTCGTATCTGTCCAAAGCAGGGAACGTTGCTGACCCTCAGGGGTGCGGGTTCAAGTCAGCCTGTCCTCAAAGGCAGTCAGGCTCTTCTGCTGGCCAGGACTAGGCACTGACCGTTCGGTTTACGCCCAGACGCACTCACCACCACCATGGCGCAGGTGCACATTCACACCAGTCCCCGGTGTTTGCAATAAACAGCTGTGGTGACCACCCAGGCGGGGAGAGTGAAGGAGGAGAGGGCAAGACTGCCTGTGCTATTGAGGGTTTCTTCTGTCAGAGTGTGTGTCTGACCCGTGTTATAGAGTGTGTTTCTGACCCGAATCATAGAGTGTGTTTCTGACCCATGTCATAGAGTGTGTTTCTGACCCGCGTCATAGAGTGTGTGTCTGACCCGTGTTATAGAGTGTGTTTCTGACCCACGTCATAGAGTGTGTTTCTGACCCGTGTTATAGAGTGTGTTTCTGTTCTGTGTTATAGAGTGTGTTTCTGACCCGTGTCATAGAGTGTGTTTCTGACCCGTGTTATAGAGTGTGTTTCTGTTCTGTGTTATAGAGTGTGTTTCTGACCCGTGTCATAGAGTGTGTTTCTGACCCGCGTTATAGAGTGTGTTTCTGTTCTGTGTTGTCAGTGTTTCTGGCCCGTGTTGTCAGAGGCATGTCCTGCCCGCCATGAGCACCCCAGACTGCAGAGCCCCGCTGCCTGCTGGGTTGTTCATGTTTGCTGCCCACCCTCGCTGTTCTGTGCCGGTGGCTTCCTGTGATGCCTCCCGGCTGCAGGAGACCCCTGCCCCCATGGAGGGCACAGGGCATGGGGAAGGCCAGCAGGCCTCCAGCCCAGGACAGGGCACACTGGGTTATTGCCGGGCTGCCCCCCCACCCCCACCCCTGGGTGCTCAGGTGTGCTTCTGCCCTGCAGCTGGTCATCTTGGCTGTGGAGAATGTCACCCTTGCCCTGATGGAGATCAAGGTCTGTGACAGCCAAGAGCATGTGGTGACCATCTCTGTGACGAAGGAAGGGGTCACCCTGGCTGTTGATGGCACCAAAGGCCAGACTGAAGTGAGCCCCGTGGAGCTGCAGGAGAGGCTGGCCGTCCTCGGGAGGCGCCTGCAGGACCCTTTGCTCACCTTCGTCGGGGGACTGCCAGGTAGGGCTCCCTGTGGGCTGCAGGCTCAGAGGTGAGGGCACTGGCTGTTCTGACCACCCCCGACTCGCTTGCCCCAAACTGAGCCTAGGAGTTTCTGCACTGAGATGCACTTTTTTTTTTTAGAGCAAGAGAGAACACAGGTAGCTTTATTGGCTAGCATTGTGAGTGTTCATGTTCATCAACACCAGCCTAGCAGCTTATCGGTTGAGATTGAGAACATGTCCCTGGGAACAAGCGTCAGCCTGAACCTGCCCCCCCCTCCCCTGCGTCCTCCAGAAGCAAACAGCTGGGCATGCGTCAGACAGTGGCTCCAGCCAAGGCCCATGGGAAGGCCCAGCTGACCTGGAGCAGGCTGGAGCCAGGTGCCCAGTGCCCCAGGCCGGCTTCCCCCTGAGGCCTGGTGCCCAGCTGCTGCAGCAGTGAGCCGAGTAATCACCAGCCCCTCCTGAGTCGGGCAGGGGGGCCGAGGGGGAAAGGCAGTGCACAGCTGCCGCCTACAGGCCGGGCTGGACCTGTTTCTGATCAGATGGAGCGTGTCCTTGCCCCTGGGGCCTGCCATGAGCTGAGTGATCAGGGCAAAGTGGTAAAAAGGCAGACGAGGGCCAGGTGCTGATGATGTGTAAGCCAGTCTCCGTGTGCTCCCGTGGCCCCGCAGGTCTTCACTTGCTGGGGATAGCAGGATTTTGGTCTTGGCTACCAGACACAAATTCCCATTTAGTTTTCATAAACAAAGCTTTGAAGAGGGTGAGAGAGGGCCCAGCGGCCCTGCAGCATGAATGATTCATTCGGGCCAAGAAGATAATATTTATTTAACTGACTTGACGATCTGTGTGCACTTCCTTGTGGGGCAAAGGAGGGTTTCTTGCCAGAGCCTGGCTGGCAGATGGTCAGTGCTTGCCTGTGGGCACATACAAGAGACACGGTGATGTTCTGGAATCAGTGCCCTTGAGAGAAAGGCCGGGACTGTGCGGGCCCCACCAGTGAGCGCTGCAGCGGGGACGCCAGGGTGGGGAGCCCAGCCTCCTAAGACGGTGTTTGTTCTTTCCCCGCTGGCCCAGATGTGCCGGTGACCTCAGCGCCAGTCACGGCTTTCTACCGCGGCTGCATGACGCTAGAGGTCAACCAGAAGGCGCTGGACCTGGACGAGGCCGCCTACAAGCACAGCGACATCACGTCACACTCCTGCCCCCCGGTCAAGCCGGCCAGCCCCTAGAGTGACCGCTGCTGCAGGAGGAGCGTCCACAGAGCACTCCTCGCGCTTTCTTGTCAAAACAAGCCAGAAGGGAAGGCGGCAGTCGCCCCAGCCCGCCCCGCCCCGCCCCGCGAGCAGCTCCCCGAAACACTGAATCGTCCTCGCGAGCCGAGTTTCTTTTGAGACCTTCTTTACCTTGTAATATATGTGTAAATAGTTGAGAAGACTAATGTAATGACCCAGAAGCACACCCCGACCCCCAGAGCGCCCTGCGTGAGGCTGGGCTCCGAGGAGCCGGCCTGAGGGTGAAGGCAGGGGGCCCGCACAGGCCCGAGGGGACCCAGGAACATAATTCTCTGTTATTTTTATTACCAAATGCTTCTTTCTGACCTAAAAGTATGGGGAAATAAACTATTTACAGAAACCTTTTTAACTCTGTGTTGGCAGTCTCTGCTCCTTGCAGCATCAGTGCTCAACAGCTCGGGGTGAAATGACGGAAGGAAGGACTTGTGCCGAGGGTCTGAGGCCAAGGGGGGCCTCGTGCACAGACCTCACCTCTGTCCACTTGCCGGCATCCCCCCAGCGCCCACCTGAGCTCCAGGCCCGGGGGGAGCTGGTCTCTGTAAGAGAGATGAGCCACCTCCCGGGGGAAGGGGCCGGCTGGCCCCGGACGCCCTCCTGAGCGGGGCAGTGGGGTAAATGGAAGCGCAGGGTCAGCCCCTCAGCCCCACATCTTCTCTGAGGCCGTGAACAGCTGGAACGGAACCAGGAGGTGGGCCCCGCATTGGCTCCCCCTGGGCCCCGCTCCTGGTGCTCCTGGTCCGTAAGGGGGTGGAGCAGACAGTCCTCACACTGACCCCAGGAGAGCGAGGGGCCATGACAACACCAGCTGTGGGGAAACGCACGTGGGCGCCGGGAGCCCCCCCACACACAGCGGAGGCCACTGCGGCCTGCGGTCCTGACCTGGGAGAGTACAGTGGGACATGTTCATGCTGTGCCTGACGTGATGGTCGGGGAGGGAGCCCGTGCCCCACAGCCAGGGGCGCCATCACGGTGATGTTTAAGCAGAGGGTCCCAGCATCTGGTGGGGGCTGCACTTGAAGATTGAGTTTCTTCTTTATTTTTAATACCAACCCCCAGTGTGTGGTCGGAGGCGGTCGGGCAGGTTTGGGTGTGGTTCCTTTCAGACCTCGTTCCTCAGATGGCAGCAGTGTCCCATGGCTCCGTCATTCCACCTTGATGGAGTTAACCCCCAAACACTGCATTAGCCCAGCGCAGAATCAGGCGGCTTAGGTGTCGGTGTCTTTGCGTCCTCCTGGCTGCTGAGCATGAGTTCATAAGTCACGGAGATAAGCAGGGTTCGGGAGGGAGGATGGAGCCTGAAGAATCCACCCACCGCTAAATAATGACTGTGAAACGCACCGGGTGTGGCCCACTGAGGAGGAGCAATGCCCCTCTGGCTTTCTGAGAAGAGGGCAGGGGCCTCGAGGACTGTGTGGGAGGCCCCACCTGGCTGGGTGGGCCAGGTGGGTGACCCCGAGTGCACCACGTGGCGGGGAGCAATAGTCCCTTTCACCAGAGGCCTGGCTCCCCCTTGAAGGGGCAGGGGTCCCCGTGTCACTGGAAGGAGTTGGCAAGCACAGACACCCATCCCGAGGGACCTCCTGGGCCAAGCTCACCTCAGAGGACCAGACTGAGGCATGAAGGTACAAGGGTGACTTGGCAAGGACACACGAAGGCAGAGGTGTGTAGGCCCCCAGGTCCCGACAGGGCTGGCCCGAGTAGCCAGGGTCCACTCCACTGAGGGTCACCATGGGTCCTTCGCACACTCACCTGTGTCTTTGGGGTTCCTGCTGGCTCGAACCCACATTTCTGCTTCCCGGCCCGTCCTACAACCCCATGTGTATGTCAGATACCAGGTCCACCTGCCCCACCATCAGGGGCACAGCTCGCTCAGGCTGTGCTGGCTGCATCCTTTACTCAGCATCTGGTTGGAAGTTTTGTTACTCGGGACTTCAGAAAACTCGTCTAAGAGGTTCTTCGGGTAGTTTTCCACATCGGTGCATGAGAAATAAAAGATGCAGAGAGCACGTGGCAGGCCATCCCTGAGCCACTTCAACCCACCGTGTCCTCGTGGAATACCCAGTACCAGCCACGGTCCTTGTGGAAGGAGGGTCCTCACCAGCCTCTTCTCCCAGCTCTGGGGTCTCCCCACTCTCGGTCTGTGGCCCAGGTGGATGTGTGTGCCGGCTCACACTATAAGTGGACCCCAAGGCCAGGCACCGGGTGCTGGCTCTGGGACAGGCAGGTGGCCTGGGTGGGCTGAGCTGTGCAGGCCAGGGCTTGGAGCTGTAGGACATAGCCTCGGGCTGTCCATCTGGGGCATGAGAGCCCAGTTCCTGAGGACTCTGGCGTTGAACGGGAGGACTCAGGCAGGGACGCCCTCTGCTCAAGAAGCAGGAGGTCTCACCCCAACCCGGATGGCCCCGGAGCCAGCTGAGCACTGCTCTGAGAAGCGTGGGATGCATAGCTCCACCTCCTACAGCTACGGGAGCCCAAAGGCACTTCGGGGGCCTCATCCGTTTCTCAGCCCTGTCACTGCAGCATTCCCCGTGGTGTTCTCTGATTTTTGTCCACTGTGGAGGCGACTCTGGAATGTTCTTGAGGAATGCTCTCCTGGCCGGCTAGGAGTCTCCTCCAGCCAGCCCCAATTCTCCCGAGAAGGCCAGAAGGGCCAAGACCAGGAAGGACACACGCTGAGCTCTGGGCCTGGACACTCTGGAACCCCCACAGGGACACACAACAGAGACCAGCATCTTAGAGGCTTTCTGACTACTTTGGGTTCATCCTCTGTCCAGGGAGAGCTAGACACACCTAGGTTCCCTGGAATGGCTTCCTTAGCCTTCCACTGGCTGCCAGAAGTTATTCTAACTACTGCCAAGAAAAAGCTTATAGCAAGCACAGAGCCAAATGCTGCAACACATTCCCCAGCTGTGCCAGCCAGGTCGGCGTCCTTGCCACACTCCAGCCCAGGCAGGGCCAGGCTGCAGAGGAGGCTGTGACAGAGAGTCCCATAGCCTCCGATGGTGGGCTGTGACAAGGAGCTGGGAGGGTTCTGAGTGTGAGCTATGGTGATGGAGCTGGGAGGATTCTGAGTGTGCACTGTGGAGACGGAGCTGGGATGGTTCTGGATGTGAGTTATGGACATGGAGCTGGGAGGGTTCTGAGTGTGCACTGTGGAGACGGAGCTGGGATGGTTCTGGATGTGAGTTATGGACATGGAGCTGGGAGGGTTCTGAGTGTGAGCTATGGAGGAGGAGCTGGGAGGGTTCTGGGTGTGAGCTATGGAGGAGGAGCTGGGAGGGTTCTGGGTGTGAGCTGTGGAGATGGATCTGGGAGGGTTCTGGGTGTGAGCTATGGAGATGGAGCTGGGAGGGTTCTGAGTGTGAACTATGGAGGAGGAGCTAGGAGGGTTCTGAGTGTGAGCTATGGAGGAGGAGCTGGGAGGATTCTGAGTGTGAGCTGTGGAGGAAGAGAGTAGATGATTTGATTGAATGTGTGGAGATAGAGTAGGGAGTGGATTATGCTATTGACACATTTATTGTCTGAGTTAATTTCAAAGTTTTTTTTAAAGAGAAAAGCAGTAATAATTTTATTTATTTTTGTTCTTTGTGTTTGTTTATAGGATACTATTTATTGAGAATGACTTTTTGTGTGGAGGGCTATTCTGTGCATTTGGGTCATTTAATAGCATCCTTGCCAACTACACATTAGATATGAGTAGTACACCCCCCCACCGAAAGCGCGCACACACACACACACACACACACACACACACTTATGACGATCAAAAATGTCTCCAGATATTGTCAGATGTCCCCTGGGTGCAAAATCATCCCTGTTGAAAACTATTGCATTTTAGAAAAAGGAAATTTGACCCCTACCTCATATAACCCAGAAAGTTAACTCTAGGTAGAGTACTAGTATATATTTAAGCCTAAAAGTAATGTGTAACTATAGCCTGTGGGCCCAATGTGCTCCTCCCTTGTTTTTATTAATAAAGCTTTATTGGCACACAGTCACACTAATTAATTTACTATTATTTACAGCTTTTTTTGTACCAAAATGGCAGAGTTGATTAGTTCCTACACACCTACTGACCCTCAGAACCTAAAACACTATCTGGCCTTTTGCAGAAAAATTTACTAATCTCTCTGATAGAATATTTTCATGACTAGGGCAGAGGAATATTTATTTTTAATTCATTGATTTTAGAAAGAGAGGAAGGAAAGCAGGGAGGGGGAGGGGGAGAGAGAGAGAGAAACATCAATTTTTGTTATCCCACTTATTTATGCATTCATTGGTTGATTCTTGTATGTGCCCTGACCAGGGATCGAACCTATAACCTTCGTGTATCAGGACGATGCTCTAACCAACTGAACTACCTGTCCAAGGCCGATAAGTATTTTTTAAATAACACACAAAATGCCTTAATGATAAGGGAAAATATTTTAAAATCGGGCTATGATAAAATCAAGAATTTCACCCTGGCCAGTATGCTCACTGGTTAGAGCATCGGCCTTTACACTGAAGGGTTGAGGATTCAATTCCCAGTCAAGTGCATGTACCTGGGTTGCAGGTTCGATCCCTGGCCCCAGTCAGGGCATGTGTGGGAGGCAACCCATCAGTGTCTCTCTCATGTCGATGTTTCTCCCCCTCTCTCCTTCCCTCTCTTCTGCCCACTCTCCCTCCCTCCCACTCTATCTAAAAGCAATGGAAAAATATCCTTGGGTGAGTATTAACAACAACAAACAAACAAAAAAGAATTTCAAGAACAAAAAACAAAAAAATCAAGAACAAAGTTGGAAGACTGATACTACCTGACTTCAAGACTTACTATAAAGCAACAGTAATCAATACAGCCCAGTATTACCAACAGAATAGACAACTAGCCCTGGCCAGTGTGGCTCAGTTGGTAGGAAGGTCATCCCATGCACCTAAGGGTGGCAGGTTTGATTCCCAGTCAGGGCACATAACCAGGTTGTGACTTTGACCCCTGATTGAGGGGCATGCAGGAGGCAGCCATTCAATGTTTCTCTCTCTCCCTCCCTCTCCCTTCCTCTCCCTAGAGCCAATCTTAAAAATTATTAAAAAGTGGCCCAGAGAATAATTTTTTTAAAAAAAGAACAGACAGGATAGAAACTCCAAAAATAGACCCACATAAATACAGCCAATTAATCTCTGACAAAGGTGCAAAGACAATACAATGGAGCAAAGACAGTCTTTTCAACAAATGGTGCTGCAACAACTGGACATCCATCCACATGCAAAAAAAAAAATGAATCTCGACACAGGCCTTATACCCCTCACAAAAATTAACTCAAAATGGACCACAGACCTCAATGTATCAATAAACACACACAAAACCCATAAAACTCCTAGAAGATGACATAGAAGAAAATCTAGATGACCTTGGATGTGGCGACAACTTTTCAGATACAACACCAGAGGCATGATCCATGAAAGAAAGAACTGATGAGCTGGACTTCATTAAAGTTAAAACGTCTGCTCTGCAAAAAGCACTATTAAGAAAGTGAAAGGACAAGCCACAGACTAGGAGAAAATATGTGCAAAGGACATACTAGTATCTGATAAGGACTGTTACCCCAAATACACAAAGAACTCTTAAAACTCAACAATAAGAAAACAAGCAACACAGCTAAAGAAATGGGCCAAAGAACCTAACAGATACCTCACCAAACAAAATATGCAGATGAGAAATCAACACATGAAAAAATGCTCCACCTCCTATGTCATCGGGGAAAAGCAAATGAAAACAGGCGGCCACTGAACACCTACCGGAATAACGGAAATCCAGAACACTGGCAACACCGAATGCGGAGCCTCGGGCACTCTCGTTGGCTGCTGGTGGGAATGCAAAATGCTACAGCCACTTCAGGAGACAGCTGGTGGCTTCTCACAAAACTAAACACCCTCTCCCATGTGATCCAGCAATCATGCTCCTTAATATTTACCCAAAGGAGTCAAAAATTATGTCCAGAGAAGAACCTGCACACGGATGCCTATAGCAGCTTTATTCTTTTTTTTAACTTTTTTTTGCTTAAAATATTACAAAGAGCAGTACATTTGTCTCCTTTTTTTCCCCTTGACCTTCCCCCGGCCTCCCCTACCCCCCAGTGACTTGTGTCCATTGGTTATGCTTATATGCATGCATACAAGTCCTTTGGTTGATCTCTTACCCACGCCCCCCCCACCCTCCCAGCCTTCCTGCTGTAGTTTGACAGTCTGTTTAATGCTGCTCTGCCTCTGTATCTATTTTTGTTCATCAGTTTATAATGGTCTTTATTATCCATAAATGAGTGAGATCATGTGGTATTTTTCTTTCACTGACTGGCTTATTTCACTTAGCATAATGCTCTCCAGTTCCATCCATGCTGCTGCAAATGGTAAGAATTCCTTCTTTTTTACAGCAGCATAGTATTCCATTGTGTGTAGGTACCACAGTTTTCTAAAATAGCAGCTTTATTCTCAATTGCCCAAACTTGGAAGCAACGAAGATGCCCTTCAGTGGGTGAGTGGATAAACTGTGGCACATCTGGACAATGGAATATTATTCGTACTAAAAAGAAAGGAGCTATCAAGCTATGTAACGACCTGGAGGGACCTTAAATGCCTATCACTAAGTGAAAGAACCTTAGGTAATCTGAAAGGCTGCGTACTCTGTAATTCCAACTGCATGACATTCTGGAAAAGGCAAAACTACAGAGACAGTAAAAAGATCAGTGGTTGCCAGTGGTTAAGGGAGAGGGAGGGATGAATTGGTGAAACACAAAGGATTATTAGGGGAGTGAAAATGTTCTGCATGACACTGTAACATTCCCATCACACCACAAGGTGGATGGGTGTCATTATACATTTGCCCAAACCCACAGAGTGTTCAGACCAAAAGTGAACCTTAACATAAACTGCAGATTTTGGGTGATAATGATGTGGCAATGTAGGTTCATTGATTTAAAGGTTTTAGAAAATGGAAAAGGGAAATATATGCATAGATAACTATTGCCACTTAAGAAGCTGCTGATTGAGTGAGGGCCATGCCCCCTGGACTTCCTTCTGCTTCTGTGGTCAGAACAGCTCAGCCAAACTCTTCCCCCAAAATTCAGAGGGCATCTCTGCTCCTGCCACCTGTGTTTTCATCCCCACGCCCAGAGGTGTGGCAATCGGGCTGCAGAAGTTTGGGACAGGGCGGGAGTGGGGAGGCAGAGCAGTGCTGGGTGAGGACAGGCTGCTCAAGACCCAACCAGAGGTGGTTCTTTACGGTGACAGTGATGGCAAGGGGCCTGTTAACGGAACACGTGCTGGTCCCAGCTGCTCTAAGTGCTTCACATGCATTCCTGCCCCACCCTTTTTCATTGAGATACAATTCACATACCATAATATCCACCCTTTAAAAGCATACAATTCAGTGAGTTCTAGTTCGGCCACTAAAGGTTGTGCCACCATCACCACTACTTAGTTCCAGAATATTTCCATCGCCCCACAAGGGAGCCCTGCGCCCATTAGCAGTCTCCTTGACACCCCCACCCCACCAGCCTCCAGCACCCACTGCCATCTGTGATCAGGAATGAGGGGGGATAAATTCAACAGGAGACCCGCCCCAAGGTGGTGCCCATCAGAGCTGCGGTCCAGCTCCTGTGGGGCATCAAGACTTGGGCAGAGCCAGGTCAGGATCCGCTGCAGCAAGGCAAAGGCTTTGGCAGAGGTGGTGCCCCACACGCACTGGGGCGTGGCACCAGAGCACAGGGCGGGCCAGGTGTGTCCAGACGCTGTGTGCCAGGGGTGGAGATGCTTTCCCTGCAGACTGGGCGACCAGGTGTGGGTGCCTGCAGTGTGCAGGGCGTGGGGGAGGTGTTCTGGGGCCTGGGGGGCGGGGCTTGGTTGTGTGGGAGCCACCCCCAGACTGGAAGTTGAATTGTTCACATATTTTTGTGGCTGGAGCAAAGGAGAAAGACATTTTTGTGGGCAAGAGCAAAATTATTGGCCTTGGAGCTTAATATTTTTTATCAGTCTTGGCTCTAGGTTAGATGAAAAGACTGCAAGACAGACAGAGCGGGGTGGGGGTGAACAGTCTGGGGACACTGACGCCGCTGAGTGTCTCTGACCGGGGGCATGTGTGGAGGACGAGGTTGTCCCTGTGATCTCTGGCACCCGGTTGTCTTCTGGGGTTGGTGGCCCGGTCCAGTCGGCACAGGCTCGCTGCCAGGTCTGCAACTCAGCTTCTCTACTGTTAGCAGCGGGGCAGCATGGGCCGAATGCTGCCCTCCAAGGCCCAGCGGGTGCTCAGTGCACATGCAGGATTCCTGCGGCCAACCTTCCTCCCTGTCCAGGGGCTCGTGCAATAGGAAACACACCCCATGGGTTCAGCGTTTAGATTGCAAAGGCCTCCTGCCTCCGTGAGCAGTTTGGTTCTTAGACTCCAGGCAGAGGAGTGTTGCTCTTTGAGGCACTTGCTGTGTGACCCCAGACACGCCAGCTCCAGGGCGGCCTGGTGGCTCTGCCAGGCCCTATTACTGCCAACATCCAGTCGGGTGTATCAGGCAGAGGCGAGGGTCAGCCCTTCATGCCTCGCGGCCCCGCTCTGGTTTCTGCTCCCCAGACCCCTGGCCGGATGCTGGCTCCTGAGCTCTCACACTGCGTTAGTCTGTCTTCACGGGCCGCACTTCCCACTCTCCACGGTCTCACTAATAAAAGGAATTCTCCTCTTAACGACACAGTGCCTTCTTTCCTGTTTAGGAACCCCGAGGGTGGGCCCCTCCTGTCTTTGCAAACGGGAAGTGGGGGACCCCAAACCTGTCCTGCGGAGAACAGGGCTATGCTGGGCCACCATCAGATCAGGGTCTCCTGGAAAACACTAGGCACGTGAGTCTAAATTTAACAAAATGATACTCTTACTAAAGATGGCTC